>NC_056732.1:1638559256-1638684256 GCF_019279795.1 Protopterus annectens
TCCTTCCTGAGTGCTGCACTGTGCTGCCTTGCTACAAAACAGAGCATCACATGTGGACACAGCCTAACATTGGGGGGGTATAAAGGGACAGATCGTAGATAGGCCTATTACAAACCTATGACATTTGTGCATGATACATTTCACATTAGCCTGACTGTTCTGAAGGTGGTGGGGTCTGACACTCATGTGTCTATCATGACTTCATTACTTCCACCTTCAAATATTTGCCAGACTAATATACATGCTTGGAGGAACAGAACAAACACTATGATGGCTTACATTTTGTCATTCTGTGCAGATCCACACAGTTGACAGGCATGGACCACTGCCCACAGGGCCGGACGGTATGTACATAGCAGTTGTTCAGCAGGATATTATTACAGCAAGTCTTGATGGCACAATCAAGCTTTTGAAATCATCTGTCTCATTATCACAGACACAGTTATTCAACAGACCAAGTACTGCATGCAATTACATGCTGACATGTTTCACATACCTGTTTTATTAGTATGCTCTTTTCTGTGTTGCACTTCTGGATGTCTCCCTTGTTTGTTTTCTTTTTCTTTTTGGAATTATTTTTGTTTTTTACTATCATTTCTGTTTTTTCTGTTTTTTTTTTGTTTTTCCCTCACTCTGTCTCTCTCTCTCTCTCCACTCAGGGATCAAGCTGATTTTAATAGGTTGCAGCATGGCTTTTGTAGATGATGCTCATGATCAGGTGATGGCCTCTGCACCAATTGATGTTCGCCACTTGCTAAATGCATGCAGCCAGCTGTGAAGTACTTCCAATAACCAATGTCATAGCAACCCACTACTATAAATGACTACATCATGTGGGCAGTGTCCCTTTACCTTTCCTGTATGGAAGACATCTTTCCTGTGTGTGGGCAGCAGTGTTACAGACAGCAGGTAGCAATACCTCTTACAACAGGACTTGTGGACACAGGCCGAATACATGTTTGTATAACATTCCAGACCTATGGACAGTGTGAGTATTGCTGTTATATGCATTGAATACTGCTGGTTTTACAGAGTTTGTGTGTACATGCTAGTTTTTCATGGAATGCAGTCTAACTGCATCGCTTTCAACTGTGGGCCTATTCACATGATGGCCAGTGGATTGGCTGTTATGTTTTGCCTGTTCACCACACAGGTCTTGTGTCTAACATATCAGTGGCATTATTTCCGTTGATTGCTATTGGTACATGACAACATCCATTTGTGTTTCTGACTTCATATTCCTGAGTAAGGGTATGTTGCAACCAATCCTGTAACACCAGCAACTTTCACAGTGTATAACAGTAATATTGCAAATATGGCCCTGTGTTCCAGCCTCTCTCCTCCACATATATACCAGGCTTTGTCCAGATGTCATGCAGTAAGATGTTCTTAGGTAATGGCCTATCATTATTTAGTGCTGACATTTCTGCTATCATTCCAGTGATGTTGTGGACTTCCACACAAATTTTGGGGTAGGGTCCATATATATGAGGCCAACAGCTGGACAAAATGTGTGTGACCTTGTACCTTGACTGTAGGTCAGTGTATGGAAAACACTGTTATATGCCCTTGTAAGACATTTTATGTGGGAGGGGTATTAAATGCTTTTAACTTAGACTGTTACAAAATGTGAGGGATATCAGTGTTAAGAAATATTAAAGTATATGGCTGTACATTTTCATACATTTCACCATGGGAACAGTGGTGGGCTACAGCTTACTGTCTTACACACAGTTCTGTTTGTCAGTGTGATCGTGACATTTTAAGTTAAGCATTGTTATGTAACAGATACATTTACATTGTGACAACTAATACTTTTCCCCCTAGGGGTTGAGTACAGAGTGTAATTGGAGGCTGCTGAACTACATCTGTAATTAAGTGTTGATTGTTTTTTATCTTCAAGGCAAGTGTTTTTTTTTTACTGTTGTACTACTTGAAGGCCTTAGCCTGGACAGCAACGTATGTCATGTTTTTCACATTACTGTATCAAATGTTTTGTTTGAGAGTTGCATTAATCAGTTATTATGTATTTCAAACACCTAACTGCTATAAGAAATGGCATAAACAATTAAATAGTACACAAATAAACATTTATGTGTATGCAAACTTGTGTGTGGGGTCCTGTCCTTTGCATTGTGTGCGGGGTATGTTTCATGCAATAATTTTCATTTGTAGGAATGAATCCAACACTAGCCATTTTAAAATGTGGCAAATGTAGACATAATGGCTGTTTGATATGCTGTGCACCCTCTATATATACTCTTCTTATACATATCTATAAGTACTAATATCTTTATATGTGTATATGTGTGTTTGTATATATATATATATATATATATATATATATATATATATATGTGTGTGTGTGTGTGTGTGTGTGTGTGTGTGTGTATATGTATATATATATATATATATATATATATATATATATATATATATATATATATATATATATATATATATCATTGGAATGTTTAGTGCTTCCACATTTTACATTCCCTATGGTAGACTGACTGTTCTGCATGATATGTTACAGATATCATCCTAACATCTTACAGCTGAGATGGCTTACTGTTAACTTGTTGTGGTGTCTTGTGGAGGGTCCTGGGACCAAGAACTGCAAGTGATGGTTATTATGTTGCAATGCATATCTGTTCAGCTGTGGAAGAAGGGGAAATGTCAATAATTACAAGAGATCCCTAGGTTGTGCCCCTTCACCCCCATTAACAGTGTGTTTGGTCAGATGTTTTGCAGTGAGAGGTTCAGAGTATGGTTCCGATGTACGAATATATATATATATATATATATATATATATATATATATATATATGTATATACATACATACATCTATATATATATATATATATATATATATATATATATATATATATATATATATATATATATATATATATATATATATATATAAATACATTTTCCTTACTGTTGAATGACTGTGCTGAATGATATGTTTGAGAAAACATCACATTTGTGTACAGCTCAAGTGGTGTAGTGGTAAATCACTGTGGCTAAGGTGTGCCGGGTCCTGGGTTCAAGACTTGCAAGGGCTGATTATTTTGTTGATGGGCAGAACAAGGGCTGTTGGATACAGAGTGACTAAGGTATTGTTAGGCAGTTGTAAGTGGGTTTGTGTGAGTTTGCGTGAATGTAAGCAATGCTAATTTCCGGTTAAATATACTTACAGCCAGTTATCCAGCAAATTGCTCATTCTGTGTAGGCATCGCTTACTGCCACACAAACAGACTTTAACCCGCTTACTACTGCTTAAAAGTGCTTACTCCCACTTACCCTGGTACTAATTTATTTAAAAGAAAAGAAAAATTGGTCATAGGAAAGTGGTGAAAAAGGAGGCAGACAGAGAGAAAGACAATAGGGAAAGTAGCTAGGGATGTGCAGGACAGGTGTAGGGAAGGTCCATAGCTGTACATTTCTTCTACAGCAACAGCTGTGCAAAAACCCTGAATTTGGAGGTAGATTTGGACACTCAAACCCTTGAGATGTAGGTGAGGACAACAATAATATGCTGTGAAGCCAATTAAACCAGATTACATGTGTCCAATGGACATGTGTGAGAAATGGACAGCTATGTATAGGGTGAGATTTTTTTTTTTTGTGAGCAGATTCACCCCTTTTTTTAAGGTGAGAGTGGGATGTTGGGAAAGGATAGTAGGCATATTTGGGGAGGTAGGTTGTGTAGGAAGACAGACAAGACAGACAAGACAGCATACTGGGGTGGTATATGACACATGTGGAGGGTAAACACCTTGGACGGGGAGGGGTGTTTGGAAGTTGGAAGCCCATGAGCCCCCAAATAGAAACAGTGGGACTGAGGTCCCCACCCATGAGCAGTCACCACTGAACCTTCACAGCGGCTGTGCTGGGGGCTGGGTAGGAGGGGCAGGCTGACCCTCTAAATGCACCATGCGGCCCTCAAGCAGGGCTTAGAAGATCTCCAAACTCCCTGTGGAGCTTGATACAAACCAATCCCTTGCCCTAACTACTGGTGACAGTTTCCTGTCTGCACCTGCTCCCGGGGGGAGCCCCATCTCCTGAGGCAGTTCTACCTGAAGGTGGCACAGAACCAACAGATGACGAAGTCCTGGGGAGGATCCCAGATGTGCTGGAACCAGGTGCCATGGCCAGATGAGGTGGGAGAGGTGGGTCCGCTGGGACTGGTCTTTCCAAACGTGCTATGGTGTTGCAGTTGTAAAACATATGTGGATTAGAAATAGTCAAGACAATCCAGGATTAGTTATAACAGCATGCATAGATATTCCCATTAGCCCAAAACACCAGATTTGGAACAGTTGCCTATTAAACAGAACACATGCATATATGGAACCACAGTGGCCATTACAAGGGCTTGCAGGTTACATTGATAGCAACAGGCCACCAATTATAGTATTTCAACATGGAACATTAATAGAAACACATTTCAATATTTATTGAATAGGACATATGTCCCAGCAGTAGGTTTGGTGTAAACAATAACCATTGATTTGTGTATTTAGATTATTGTTGCAGATATGGTGGGAGGATGTCAATTAACAACTTATATATCCTTATAGTTCTCACAACTTTAATGCTCATTGCTCTACTCATTATGGCACAGGTATTATTGCACCACCCTATGGCCTTGGTTTGGCCAGTGGTATGTTTGTAAAAAAATGTATACTTCAACTGTGTTATAGCTAAATTCTACATCTCTTACCTGGTATACCTGTAGAGGGAATGTTTGTTAACACTACCTGACTGTTTCTACACATATTTACAGATTATGAGTTAATATTATGCACATACCTCTCAATCTCTTATTGCACACACTCTCGTCAAGGCTTTACAACATAGGGGTGGAAATGGGACATATTTTGAATATTGCTCTCATAAACTTGGAGGGCTGGTAGAGTGACAGGATATTTTTCATATACATTTTCTGAAGTTTTTGAGGTATGAAAATCAAATGCACGTCATTATCTGCTGACTAAAAATCTGAGATCATCCCATTGATTTGTCATGGGGACAGGGGAACAGGCAGAAAATATGAGCCAATTATCTGGACATTCTGAACAAATCTGTACAGTTGAGAGGTATGATTATGCATACAGCTTACTACCACTCCCAGGATTCGAACCATGGCGGTGTCTGCTAAAAATACAACAATTTAAGTGACAGTAGAGTGTGCTATTTGGATATTGCTGTCTATCTCTTCAGTGTTTTCTGTCTAAGTCTCTCATGTTGTGCAATCTGAGCTTGTAATTACAACAGTCTTAAACAGACATTCCTAGACATTTTTATATGTAGCACAGTTTGGGTAACAATGGTTAAAACAACATTACTATTCAGAGACTGCAACATTGAAAATGCCATACAATACCAGAGTAAACACTACCAGTCCAGAGTTTCAATCTTTATTAGCAGGCACAGTTTTCTTATGTGACAGACCTATCGAGGGAATGTTTGTTAACACCACCTGAATGTTTCCACACATATTCCCAGATTCTGAGTTAATATTATGCACATACCTCTAAATATGTTAATGCACACACTCTGGTCATAGCTTAACAACATGGGGATAGAAATGGGACATGTTTTGAATAGTGCTCTCATAAACATTTGGTGAGGTGCTAGAGTGACAGGTTTGTTTTCACATACATTTTCTGTAGGTTTTGAGGTCTGAAAATCAGATGTATGTCATTATTTGCTGCCTAAAATTCTGAGATCATCCGACTGATTTGCCAGGGGGACAGGGTAACAGACAGGAAAATATGAGCCAATTATCTGGACAATTTGAACAAATCTGTGCAGTTGAGAGGTATGATTATACATACAGCTTACTACCACTTCCAGAATTCGAACCATGACTGTGTCTGCTAAAAATACAACAATTTAAGTGACAGTAGAGTGTACTATAAGGATATTGCTGCCTATCTTTTCAGTGTTTTCTGTCTAAGTCTCTCATAGTTGTACAATCTGACCTTGTAATTTCAACAGTCTTATACAAACATTCCTAGACATGTTTATTATGTAGCACAGTGTGGGTAACAGTGGTTAATACAACATTAGTATTCAGAGAATGCAACACTAAAATGCCATACAATACCAGAGTAAACACAACCAGTCCAGGATTTAGAAATTTATTGCCAGGCAGTCACAGTTTTATTTAAATTAGACAGCCCTCTTTTTCCCACTCAGATACTTTACTTCATACGTGCCTTCTGGTATCCAGTACTATCAGTACCAACTGTCTCTTGCCCTCATTACTTACCTGTATCAATTGAAATTTCCACTGTGGTCAGCTACTCACAGATTGGTTTTGCTGACATCTCTTCACTTACTTGTCTCTACCCACTCCGTTCACCCTTTGGGCTCACTCCGCCCCCTACCCTGCCCCCAATTTCCACCCGCCCCCACTGCTCCTAAACTTATACTTCCCTAACCACTCCCACCTCCTTTCCTCTCCAATCACACTTTACCCCTCCCCGCTTTTTCATCCAAAACCTATCCGCCTGCACTAATTCAACTTACACAACTTCTCCCTCCTTCCTGTTTGCATTTTCCAATTCTACTTCCCTTCTTCTCCTGCTCAACTCTCCTTAGCACTATGCCTCCTCTACTTATCTCTTATTATTTTAAACATATACTCCTTTTCTCTGTTTTTCCTTTTCTATTGTTGCCCTACCTCCTAACCTCTTATGAACATCTTAGCCTTAAAGATCCACACTACCACAGTCAACGCATGAGCTCACCTTCCCAAAACACGTTCAAACCTTTCTCTAACATAATTTCTTCTCCATCCTACCTTCATACAAAGTTTCACAGAAAGTTCCACATCTCCTACTATAATCAGGTTAACAAAAAATCCTTACAGTTCCTCACCAAACCCTTGGACCTAATAAAAACACTTCTCCTCTCCCTTCTAGCAGGTGGTATTCATCCCAACCTTGGTCCTAACCACTATGGTACTCTAAAACCTCCATGTTCCCCTCCCTCTAGCCAGTACTTACCCTCTAAACCCCCTAACTCTCTCTCTATAGCTCACCTTAACATCCGCAGCATTAATAATAAAATTGCTCACCTCCATGCACTACTATACATACATGCTTACGACATCCTTTGCCTATCGGAAACCTGGCTCAAACCTGCAACCCTAGACAATGAAATTACTCCCCCTGGCTACAACATCTTCAGACTAGACTGTATATCCAAAAAGGGTGGTGGGATAGCTATTCTTTACAAAACAGGCATGCAAATTACTATCAAACATGAACAACCTCCCTCTATAAATAATGCCGAAATTCTTATCTCCAAGCTGCAAATTAATACATACAAAACCACCAATATAATCTGCACGTACCTTCCCCCTGGAAATAATATTAGTTCCTTAGAAGAGATCCTTAGCTGGCTTTTGACTCAATTCCTACAATAAACCATAGTGCTAGGCAATGTCAATATAGACAGGAAAACCTGTAACTCTGCAGACCCTCCCACCCTCTTAAATTGTCAAGGCTTTTCACAAACCATTCAAACCCCAACCAGAACTAACAAAACTAACAACAAAGAAAGCATATTGGACTGGATTCTAATAAATAGTCACTCCCAAACGTATACAGTAGGGACACTACCCGATGATTTAAGCATCCACGCCCTTACTTATCTAATCAGACATAAAACTACCTCCCCTAACCTAATCAAATATAAAATGGTCAGATCAAATAAAAACTTTAACCCTGAAAGCTTCCTTACAGAACTAAATGCATGCAACTGGTCTCCTCTTAAACAACTGCCACTGGATGAAGCTGTAACTTACTTCATCCAGGTTCCTTTCTATCCTAGACTCTCATGCTCCCTTAAGATCTATTAGAATTAACACAAAACCTGCCCCTTGGCTCTCAAAAGATAAAAGGCATAAAATTCTCATGAAAAATAAACTCTGGACCAAATTTCGTAGCACAAAAGATCCCTCTGACCAACTTAACTTTAGACAAATAAGAAACTCCACTAAAAAAGCTGTACTACTAGATAAAAGAAACTACTACTGCCATTTACAACAAGCTAACCAACAAAATACACAAAAGTTCTGGGCAGGAATAAACTCTCTCCTAAAGCCTGGCCACAATGACACTCCACGCCCCCTAGGCACTTCTGAAAACAACCCAAAACAAACTGCTGATGCCTTCAGTACCTTCTTCACTGAAACTGTCCAGTCTCTAGCTAACCAACCAGCCCCAAATATCTCCTCTCAGTCCCACTCTTCTAACACCTTTCAACTTCCATTCCCACCTTTCAACTGCAGCCTGTACCCAATTCACTTATCTGTTCTCTTCTCCACAAACTTAAAACCTCCTCGCCTTCTGCTTCTACCAGCTCAGTTTCTAAAAATTGCAGCCAATCCATTAGCCTATCCCATTTCCATTCTGATTAACAGAACCATTGTTGAAGGCTGCATTCCTTCACTTTGGAAAATTTCACATATCATTCCCCTGCACAAAGGAGGGTCCTCTACAGAACTCTCAAACTACCGTCCCAATAGCCTTACTCTTCCCCTTAGCTAAAACCATGGAGAAATGCATCCAAAAACAACTTCTTAAACACCTGTTAAATCACAACCTACTAGCTGACTGTCAACATGGCTTCAGGCCTTACCACAGCACCATCTCAGCTCTCCTTTCCTTTACTGACTGCATCAACAAAAGCCGGAACAATAACATACTAACCTCTGCTCTCTTTATTGACCTATCCAAAGCTTTTGATATAGTCAACCACCAGATACTGTTAAACTTACTTAAAACATTTGCTCTTGACTTTGGTGCAATAAAATGGTTCAAATCATATCTTCATAACAGACAACAGGCAGTGTACTGGGAAAACATCTTATCCAACCTCCTACCTATTACCCTTGGTGTCCCCCAAGGTTCAATACTTGGCCCCCTTCTGTTCTCTATTTTCATCAATGACCTACATACCAGTTTGTCCTCTGCTACCTGTATACAATATGCTGATGATTCTACTTTGATTTGTTCTGCCTCATCCCCCTCTCAATTGTACTCTATCACCCAACAGACTTTCCAAAATGTTGAAAAATGGTTCTTAAAAAGATGCCTAATCTTAAACCCCAAGAAAACCAAACTGTTACTTTTCTCCCCCACCCAAAAATCCTCTCCACTCAACTTCTCTGTCTTCTCTAGTAATGGCACCTATATATCTCCTGACCCCTCCACCAGGCTCCTTGGAGTAGAGATAGACAACAACCTATGCTTTGACTCTCACATTAAAAGCACAATAAAATTAGTCAACAGAAAACTTGGCTCCTTGTTTAAAATTAAACCATTTCTTACACCATTAGCCAGAACTTCCATAGCACATACCCATTTGATTTCTACCCTACTTTATGCCTCCTCATCTATACATATCTGTCCAAAACTAACCTCTCCAAACTGACTGTTGCCTGCAACAGTATTGCCAGATTTGCCTCTGGCTCCACCTTTAGAACTCACCACTGCCTAAACTTAAAACAATTGGGATGGCTTGAGCTGCAAAATCTCATCTTATTTCACCAGCTCTCTTTAGCCCATAAAAGCCTCTACAAACCTACCAACACCCCTATACTCACTACCCTCATTAGCCCTTATTGTAATCTCAAAAGTCTGCATTCTTCTAACAAACTTCTAATATCTACCTGTAAATCCAACAGCTTAGCAGGTGACTCCTTGTTCTCTAACACAATTGGAAAAGCCTGGAACTCCCTTCCTTCCAACCTCACTGCTATCTCCTCTCTTCCTAGCTTCAAATCCCAACTCAAAACTCACCTCCTAACTCACTGGCTCTGCCCCTGCTCTAACCCTGACTAGCTAGCATTCTGCTCCTAGAACTCTCATGTATCTTGCTTACAAATCTTTTCAAAAACTTACTATTCAATTTTGAATTTGAATTTTACCCTTTGATGTTCTTATTTGGCTTATTGCAGACACTGTAAAAATACTATTATGAGATTATTTTTTTTCTCTGAACTATATTTGTAACTTTTTTAATGTTTAATGCTTTTAATGATTAATGTTTTAATGCTCAATGTTTAATGTATTTCACTTGGAGCTTTTCTCCCCGGGTCTCTGCTGAAAATGGACATATATTCAGTTGGACCAGCCTGGTCAACAAATGTAAAATAAAATAAAAATAAAATAAAATAAATAAATATGACCTATATGGGATTATTACTGTCATATTGTCTGGTTTATTCAGTACAACCCATACACAAAACAGTTTTTATACTGGCAGCTGACTTTCTACTACTTTTATATTTATTTGGTATGACTACTATAAGCAGGATTGTTACTCACCAGCCTCATGATGCAGCCTTTGCAGCCTACTCACATGGGCTTCCTGATTCACAGCAAGCTCAGCTGCAGCTGGAAAAGAAATAGAGAAATATTTAGCCATACTTATCCATCATATACACAGGCTGGACATTATTAAATGTGTCTATATCACGTTATCGAAAGTTTACTTAATCAAATCAATAAAGGTCGAACTTTACTGATCGATTAACTAAAACATTGAATAACATAAAAAAAACAAATTAAAAAAATACTAAATGGTGTAGGCAGGGGGGCAAGACCCCCTGCACCCCCTACCCCCCACTACCTAAATATACCAACTCCGAGACCGCACTACATTGAGGTGAATGGAAATCTCCCCTTACAGAGATTTCCATTTACTTGCACAATGTTCTTCACTTTCGATATTGTCATGCTGACAATATCAGACTCGATATTGTCAGCTTACGACAACATGAAGTAGACCCTTATTAAACAGTTACTGGTATGAGTATTTGCACACTGCTGGGACATCACCCCTCTGCCTTGATTCTTGGATCCACTGAAGCAAGAGCTCCCTCTTCCTCCATTTCAAGTCGGCATAGTAGTGCCTGACCTGCTCACCCATCCAAGGGATACCAGTGGCACAGGTGAGGTCACAGGGAGACAGTCCCAGACTTCCACTTTATATTGGGACCCTTGGTACTGGCCCCAAAGCAGTCTCTCATCATAGATTTTTACCAGGAGTCCTACCATGACCTTGAACTCCTGAATGCCCCAGCGCTGCACCCGGAAGCACAATCCCTCCCTGACTCTAGCCATGCTGCCTACAGTGGGAACCTGAAACCGGTTATGAGCTGTATTCCCACCTGTGGGATTTAAATATGGCCGATTTCCCACCATTTGCCATGACTGGATGGTTTTGAATATGCTGAGCTAAGCTAAGCTAAGCTATGGGCAAACCTGCTTAGCTAAGATTGGCATTGCTTAAAGGGGCAGGTTCAGCACTGCTTACCAATGGGCAAATCCATTTAGCTGGGCTACTCATTGCTTATCAGTCATATTTACACAATGCTTACACCTGGTAAGCATAGCTGTGTAATGCTTAGTATTGCTTGGTTTTCATTTTATAGACTATCTGCTGTATGGCATTGATTCATCATGCATTACATATTATAAATTTGTTTACTGTCCCTAACATCTCCCAATCTGCTTTCATTACATTTATTCATGTGTGACTATACTATATAGGGCACTTGTGTTTATATGAGAATTTCACAACTTTATTACACTGACACCTCACATCTGGACCTAATGCAGCACTCTGGTTAACACATATATGTTATTTAGTAGGTAATAAAAAAAATAGTTTATGCACTGCTGTCACATTTAAAATGTGACTTGATTACCATGGGGATCAAACCAGGAAGGCTGCTCACAAAGCATAACAGCTCTAACAACTACACTATTGTAATATTGCTTATGGTGGATGTCTCTTTCTATTTAACTTCTTGTGCTGTTTAATCTGGGCTAAGCATAGCTAAGCAACTGGCACACCCACGCAGCTATTCTTAAACTTCATTGCATTTATTAAAACAAAAGTTTTGTTGTGTTATTTTGTCTATACCCTTCAGAATATCCCTGCTAATGCTAAACCTGTTATTTTATCAGCTTTCTGCTTCATGGTGGGCATACCTCTCAACCTCTTGGAGCATAAACTCTGGACAAATCCTAAAATGACGAGGGGACAAATAGAGGCACAGATTTTAAATATTGTTCTTAAAAACTTAGACAGTTGATGATAGGTTTTGCATTAGCATGGATTTTCTGAGGGATGTGGAGTCTTTTAAACTCAAATGCTTGTCATTTTATTTAATGACTTCAATCCTCAGCTATTTTCCAGTAAGGTACAGATTTTAGGAGGAACACACCAAAAATATGTGGCAAACTGTGGACATTCTGCAAAAATCTGTACAGTTGAGAGGTCTTATGTTTAAATCCTGATGTATTTGGGGTGTTATGAGCATTCTTGCTCATTTTTATTGCTGAAAAGCAATTCTGGAGTGCAAGAGCATATGTATTGTGAGAGCTCTGTTCTCAGACACATCCCCTGTACTCAAATACGGCTCCATGTTAGTTTAACAGCACAGGCAGCACGCCTTCATGAATATGCAAGGCGCACTGCCGTGCTGTACAGGAGCAGTCCCTGCCATGCAGGAATAAGCTGCTTGCTGAATCCCAGGGATGATTTTGCCATTATAGTCAATGGCATGCATATGTAAGCAATACTAGGGAATAGTGGTTACTAAGGGGGAAGGCTCAGTGTGAATGTAGTTACTAGGAATTAACAGTCAGTCCTGTGCAAATGAGGGGAGTTATACTGAATCACAGGTTGGAGGGGAACATTTCTAAGTGTCAGACTGCACCTAACCATGTAGGTTCTCTAACACCATTGTGTAGGCAGAAAGAGCAAGGAACATGAAAAGGGGTGTGTGTCATGCTTTCTGGAAGCACATTGGAGCCCTGTTGCCTGGTGTCTGATTAGCTAAGCACAGCTAAGAGAGTGGGTGTGTCTGAGGCTGTGTACTCATACTCCATGAAATAAGAGAGTTTGTACATGCAGAGGAGGGGGATATCTTGCTGTTTACACTACCAACAGGCTGGAAGAGGAAGGGTAGAAGGAAAAGGCAAAGGAAGTATTGGGACAAGGGAAATGCTGTACAAACCAACAATATGGGAGTCTGCAACCCACAACTGGCAAATGAAAGCACTCAAATAATACAGCTGACAGGTGGTTGCTAAAGATGGGATGACATGCAAAATAGAATTAACTAATTCACTCTGGAGCAGTTCAGAAAAAGCTGCCTGTTTAAATCTACCATAGGAACAACAGTGCAGCCTGAGCTCATTTTCAGAAAATTAATTTGTAATACCATACAGATAACAAATGTTCATAACTCTTTAACTATAAGAACTAGACTAAAAATGTAAATGCAAAAGTTGTTCAGCAGACACTGACCTTTCCAACAGTATAGATGTTGATAGTGCATATCAAAGTCATTATTAAATATTTGGCAAAGAATGTTGATATTGTGCATATAGGTTCATAGGTAAGTACTAGGCTATCTTCCCAAAGGCATTTATAAAACTAGCCAGAATGTGTTGGCTTTCGCTACTCCCTTAGATTAGTTCCCTGTGCCTCTGTCCAGCAGAGCCATTAGTTCCCAGCACCACTGTCCAGCAGAGCCACTGCAGTGATCCCCAGGGTAAATTTTCTGTTTCCCATCCACACGTCAAGGTTTTTCTTGAAGAGTGTTAGTGAGGGGCTTTGCCTGATGTATATTGGAATCCTGTTCTAAAGCATGGGGAGTCTCTGGGATAGGAATCTATCCCTCCAGCATGTCCTATTTATCATTGTGGTGAGGTTTATATCTCTAGGGTGTGTGGCTCTCCAGGATTAGTGTTTTTTAGGTGGAGCATGTCCATCAATTCTGGGTTAGACATCACCTTGTATGTCAGACAGAGATCACCTCTGAGTAAGCAGTATGCAACCGAGTACAGCTGGAGTATCTTGAGTCAGGCTGCATAGGGTATCTTTTTGAGGCCAGTAATCCTCTTGGTGATGTACTTTTGTGGTCTTTCCAGCTGTTGCAGGTGTCTTGTAAGGTACATCCCAAATGGGGAGTTGCATTCTATGATGGGTCTAAAGAGTGATGAATAGAGGCACAATAACCTCTTTTGTTCTAGATGCAAACTCTTTTGTGATTAGGTGGGCCACATAGAAGGATTTTCTAACCACCTTGGCAATATGATTATCAAAGGAGAGATTACTATCTACTTGGGTCCCCAAATCCCTTATTACATTTTCTTTATTTAGGGGACTACCACCTATGTGGTAGTTTGTGGGTACTTTGCTTTTTCCAAAGGGGATGACTATGCACTTTTTAGCATTTAGCTTGAGGCCATGATTTTGGCACCAGTTATCCGTCTCAGTGAGAACCATTTGGAGGGTGTCTGTATCAGCCAGAGAATCAATTATGGCCCCGAGATTGCAGTCATCTGTGAACTTGGTCAGCCATAGTCCTCCTATGCTTGCCTATACCTCTGAGAAGTATATACCAAACAGGAGGGGTCCTAGAACTGAGCCCTGGAAGATGCCACTTGTAACCGGTTTAGAGTCAGACATAGAACCTGCAACTCTCACCATGTGGATTCTATCCATGAGCCAGTTGGCAACCCATCTCGTAACATAGGGGTTTATGTTCAAGCTGGTGAGCTTGTCTATAATACTAGAATGGGGAATGGTGTTGAAAGCCTTTGCGAAGTCTAGGTAGGCTGTGTGGACCTCTTTTCCCTCATCTAATGCCTTGGTAACCATCTCAAAGAAGTCCGCCAGGTTTAGGAGGCATGATATGCCCTTAACAAAGCCAAACTGGGTAGGGTCCAAGGTTTGGAGGTTCCCAATGTCTCTGTTAATGAGTTCCATGATGATGCGTTCCATAGCCTTGCAGACCAGGCTAGTCAGGCTTATAGGGCAATAGTTCCCAGGGTCCATTGTGGCTCCACCTTTGTGGAGTGGGATAACTGTTGCTGTGCAGCACACTGTGGATATGTAGCCTGTAGAGAGGCTGAGTTTGAACAGTGGGTTTAGGTGAGGGGTTAGTTCATTTTGGAGCTCTTGTAAGACACAGCCTGGGACACTGTCCAGTCCCATTGAAGCTGTGTTTTTGGCTTTGGATAGGGCTGTTTTAACCTGTGTGTCTGTGATTGATGGGGTCCTACATTCTTCTGGTATGGTTATGAGCCCTTTAGGGGGTGAGAAGGAGGTGAAGTTTGCACTAAACCTGTTTGGCAGAATGTTGGCAATGTCAGTCAGTTCAGTGCATTTTGTGCCATTCTGCACTATTTTTTACCGTTTTGGAAAAGCAAAGCACGATATCTTGGTCAATGTACCATGTAGACCCATATCATTTGTATTTAATTTGTTATGAATGTCAGCTTTAAAATGATACCTTAACCATTACTGTGGTATGCTCCTTTATGGAGATATTCACAGAAACATGATTAATATATTTCTCGTAATTGATAGATAAACAAAGCATGATATCTCATTGCCTGTAACAGGCAGAGTCTACATATCAGTATAAGTTGTGCATCTCAATGTCAGCTTCAAAATGATGCATCATTTGTGTCATTACCATGCTCCCTTGCAAAGATATGGGCATAATAATGAGCAGTATTGGAAATGTATTATTTTCATAATCCTACAAGACTAAACAAACTGTGATATCTGTACACATGTACAGTGCACATACACAGTTCTTTTACCATGTAAGGAATAACACTGTCTTCAAAATGAAGTATTACTTGGCACACTGACATGCTCCCTTGCAAAATGATTTACCAAAATAAGAAAAAAAATGATAATTTCCATAATCTAAATCCAAAACAAACTTTGATATCTGCACATGTGTACAACATACAGGGACAGTTCTTTTGCCATGTTGGAACTATCAATACTGTCTTCAAAATGAAGTATTAGCACATTCAGATGCTCCCTTGCAATGTTATTTACCAAAGTATGAAAAAATCATAATTTCCATAACCTGAATCCTAACAAAATCGATATCTGTACATGTGTACAGCATTCAGAACCAGCTGTTTTACCATGTAGACACATATGATTGTAAATATACACATTCTTGGTGTAGCCAACATACTGCTGAATGGGTACATGTAAAGAGAAAAAGCAAGGTAAGGACCGCCACTCCACTAATGAACCCAGGACAGGCATGGCACTTCAGTGGCAGGCAAGGCCATCTGATCTGATGGATAGCTATGCTGGCTACCCACTCAAACAACTGATACCACTGCAGTCTCACAACCTCCTTCAGTGTCATCAGTCTGCCTTATCTTTGCCTTTTCTTTTTACATGTGTCCATTCAGCAATGGACCTAAGAGATCAAGTATTGCATTACTAAGCCCTTCCTGTCATCTAAACTCTACACATGCCTGTTAAAAGCAGAATAAAAAAAGAAGTATTGCAGGATAGTCACGGACATATTAGATTGTAGATGGTAGCACTCTCCTGAAACAGTTATTCTTTCTCAGCATGTTCACCAGCTCCTTACCACAGTTATTTGCCAAACTCAGAAAAATATATTTTACAGAACACATTTCATAATAGAGTTTTACTTACCATACTGGTCCTACTTGGTCATGGGTGTTTTCCATTCTTCTCACAAGCTGCATATTACCAGTCCTGCATAGCTCTCCTCATGCCGCTGTGGAGGTTAGTCAAAAACAATGCAATGCCCTCCTCAGTTAGGTGAATGCCATCCCTTCTGAACAGGTGAACATCTTCCGCGGTGATGCTGTCATGGCAGATTGTAGATCCACCGACCCTGTGCATCAAGCCATGCATGAACCCATTCTGTAAACATCTGGCCTTGTGAGCTGCCCATTGACTGTTTTCTGTTTTCCATATCTGTTGAGGAATTACATCACACCACACAAAATGACAACGTGGCCACCATGACTGCAGGTGTTCAAAAATTGCTGTGATTTGAAACCATAGCCTTCCGAGTGGTTGACTGAGGACATCATTCCCTTCAATGTGCAGCACAAGAATGTCTGGCTCATGGTAGATAGAACACTTCTCTTCCAACAACTGCAGTACTCTGCTCCAATGCATACCTCTTCTTGCAATCCAGTATACCTTCACACTGGATGTGGGGAAGCTCAAGTTGAACGTGTTTTCAGTTTTGGAGGTATGGCTGGCAGCCCAGTGAATGTAGGAATGGCCACATACCCACAGTCTCACTTGTCGTACTCCTGGTCATGAAGCCATGTCAGTGTCAGAAGGTGGACAAACCTGCACAGGAAAGAAAATGCAAACAGATTACTACTGTTGTTTGACAGATGTGTTGGAAGACTACATATATATGTATATCATATGCATCACCTGGTTAGCCCATCCAAATCTTCCATCCTAGCCACAGGGGCAGTATTCTTTGTATTAGGTACATAAGTGGTGATGATACTGCAGAGTTACACACACACACACACACACACACACACACACACACACACACACACACACACACACACACACAGGTTTTGTATTAGCATGTTCTAATACATGTTAGCGTGGAGTGCAGAGGCATTCATTATCATTCAGTAGAAATACTATATCATTATAATTCAGTCAAAATAGTATAACACTTGGATGTTACTGAACCTTTCTTCTTACCACCTAATTTCCACCCATGACTGACTGACAATTTCCACCCATGACTGACTGGTACACAAATGAATTATTTCCCCTACCAACATCTTCATTACTACATGTTATACACATGTCCCTAAATGAAACATTCACCCAAATGACCCCTTCAGGAAAATGTTGAGATACGCGCAATCACCAAAATTATATATATATATATATATATATATATATATATATATATATATATATATATATATATATATGTGTGTGTGTGTGTGTGTGTGTGTGTGTGTGTATATATATATATATATATATATATATATATATATATACGTGTAACCAATATGTGCAAATACATTATGTACATACATATATATCCATATACATACATATGCACATATATATATATATATATATATACATATATATATATATATATATATATATATATATATATATATATCAAGAAAAAATCAGGCATTTAGGAGGGTAGGCAGTTGATGAAGAATGAGTGGGGTTGCTTGCAATGACTTCAAGCAGAGAAAAAACACAACCTGGCTTGTGCATTCATCAAAGTGATAACAACTTCTACTTATGTGAATAACAGTGACAGCAGCTGAGACTTTTCCCAGAAAAGTGCTAATGACTCACTGCTATATTGTAGCTGCACTTTTTGCTAATGTGATAATGACCTTCCTTTCATTACAAAGGCATCCATGCTGAGACACAGGAGATAATTGCTGCACATATCATGTTGAGTAGGCATGCATTGTATTACATTGTGCTGCTGTTATGTAACACAGACTCAGTATCATCAGTAAGGAGAATACCTGAGTCATTTAGTCAAATAGTATAACACTTGGCTATTACTGAGGCCTTCTTCCCACCTAAATTCCACACATGACTGACAAAGCCAGGAGAAATGCACCAAAAATATGGTAGCTCCCTGCTGTCAGTAGTCACCTAGTGATAACCTTTATCTCACTCAGGCAGTATAATCACAAATTGAATAATACAAGCAGAAGTGATATAACCCAATGTCATTTGCAGACTGACTTTCTATATATCCCCAGTAATCCCTCCAGTTGTTTGCATTCTGTATGCACAGGCACCAAAAATGACACAAATTGGCCCACCAGTCACTTCAGCAGTGAGACCATGTATGCACAAGCACTTCCCTGATACACAATGAATTATTACCCCAAGCAACATCCTCATAATTATGCCCAGGTATACATGCACCCAAAATGAAATGTTTGTCCAAGTGTGCAGAAGCACTCCTCTGACCATGAACTGAACCATTCCCCCACCAATCTTGGCTGCAATCTGTCTAGGTGTGCAGAAGCACCCCTTGACCCCCCCCCCCAATTATCCCCTTTGCAATATGTCCAGGTATGCACAAGCACTCTTCTGACCACCAAATTAAACATTTTTACCAAGGAGCCCTTCTGCAGTCTCTCCAGGTATGCACAAGCACTCCCCTTACAATAAAATGAAACATTTTTCACCACGCTCCCTTATGTAGTCTGTCCATTGTATGCACAACCACTCCCCTGATTACAAAATGAAACATTTTCTGTAAGGATCCTGTTTGCAGTGTGTCCAGGTATGCACAAACACTCCCCTGACCACTAAATGAAACATTTCCCCCAGCGATCCCTGTCTGTCTAGTTATTTATAATCACTGTCCTGACACCAAATTAACATTTCCCACAGAGATCCCTTTTGCAGTTTGTCCAGGTTTTCACAATCACTCCCCTAACCACGAAATGAAACATTTCCCCCAATGATACCTTCAGCAGTTTGTTCAGCTATGCACAACCTCTCCCCTAACCAGCAAATGAAACTTTTGTACAACAATCCCTTCAAAAGTATGTCCAGATATACATAAGAACTCCCCTGAACACCAAATGAAAGATTCCCTTCACTAACCCTTCAGCAGTCTATCCAGGTATGCGCAAGTACTCCCCTGACCATCGAATTAAAAATTTCCCCCAGCAATCTTTTCTGCAGTCTGTCCATGTATGCATAAGTATTCCCCCTGACCACCAAATAAAACCTTTCCCACAATGATCCATTCTGCAGAGTGTCCACGCATGCACAAGAACTCCCCTGTCCACCAAATTAAACTTTTCTCCCAATAATACCCTTTGCAGTCTGTCCAGCTATGCACAAGCACTTCTCTCATCACCAAATAAAACATTTCCCCCAATGATCCCATCTGCAGTCTGTCTAGGTATGCACAGGCACTCCCCTGACCCAAAAAAAGGAACACTTTCACCAGTGATCCAATCTGCAGTCTGCCAGGTAAGCACTGAAACTCACAGACCACCAAATTAAACATTTCCCAGCAATCCCTTCTTCAGTCTGCCCAAGTATGCACAAGCACTGCCCTGACCACACAATAAAACACTTTCCTCAATGGCCCCATTCTGTATTCTATCCATTGTACACACAACCAGTCCCCTGACCACCAAATGAAACTTTCCCCTAAGGATCATCTTTGCAGTCTGTTCATGTATGCACAAGCACCATCATCCATCCATCTATCCTCAACCCCTTTTCCCATTTTGCCCATGGGATTCGAGTGTCACTTCAATAGTGACAATCTTTAGACAAAATTTACACCCCCTGACCACAAAATGAAACATTTATACCAGCAATCCTGTAAGCAGTATGTCCAGGTATGCACAAGCATTCTCCTGAGCACAAAATGAGAGATCTTCCCCATCAGTCTCTGGTGCTGTTTGTCCATGTATACACAAGCAGTCCCCTGACCACCAGCTGAAACATTTCCCCCAGCGATCCCTTCTACAGTCTGTCCAGGTATGCACAAGCACTTCCCTGATGACCACCTGAAACATTTCCCCCGAGATTCCTTCTGTAGTCTGTCTGGAAATGCAAAAGCACTCCCCAGACAACCAAGTGAAGCATTTCCTCCAGCAATCCTGTCTGTAGTCTGTCCAGGTGAGCAAAAGCACTCCACTGACAAACCACTGAAAATTTTCCACAAACAATCCCTTCTTCAGTCGATCCAAGTGTGTACAAGCACTTCCCTGATATCTAAATGAACCAGAAGAACTCCCCTAACCATCAAATGTAACTGTGCCTATATGAGTATAGTTGTACTTATAGTAAATTCAATTCATTAAGCTTTTTATTAAAGATGACTTTTTAAATATAACTATTAGTAGATGAAACTGCAGCAAATTCACAAATACAAGCTTGTATCACATTACTGACAGCAGAGTACAAAAGGGTAAATGCACAGTTAGAAAACTGCCCATCATAAAACAGAAAACAACCTTGAAAACTAAAAAAGACAGTTGCCAGGATTTTTCATATTGTAGTTCATAGAACGCATATCATTCTAATCCTTCAACCTATCAGGTCATAAATCACTGAGTATGCCCCCTAGCTGTGCTAAATAATAAACTGTTGCAGTCCCAGAAATAATGCTTTCACATGCCCCTCTCACTTCTCAAATCTACATCACCCCCCCCCAAAAAAAAAATACTGGAAACATATATTGAATCTACTAACTGTATATTATTATTTCTGCAAACATTTCTGGCAAGAAATATGGAAACATCAATATACCAGGACTGCCCCCTGTACTACTAATGAGCAGATGCTCCTAATATCAATCCCTATCCAAGTAAGTAAATTAATTTTGACACTAGTGCAACCAGCCTGTATTTATACAACTTAAGACATTTTTTTAGTCTTAATTTAGTACTAAAATCAAGCCATATAATAGAGGATCGATAAGATCACATAAAAGTGAAACCACAACTTCCTTATTCAATGGGGGGACATCAAATTACTTTATTATCCATTCTGCCCACAAAATGATAAAGGCAACACAATCTCTCCTTGAGGTTCCCCTGGAAGATTATTCACAGCTGCTGGCATGTCTCTCTACTGTATGATCACTGCCAGGTTTCCCACAAAGTCATATAAACCATTTAGCTGAGTCTGCATTCTTCAATCTTGCTACCCCTCATATTTCCTATCCTGTATGATAAGGCTTTCTCCATGATGATAAAGCCATCTGGTCTCAGGATCTCTGATCTGGATGGAAGTCTGTCCATCGCACTATTCATCATTTATCTACTGTTAATGTTTAGTGGCTAAGTTTATTACTGAAGCAATGACATGAATGTAACTTTAACTTTAACATTCATTTACTGAAAAGTCTGACATTGAACGAGTCAATTTCCAGCACAGGCACACGGGCAGAAATGCTACAATAATGATAATAATATACAGAAAGGAGGAAACCGGGGCACCCAAAATACACACTGAAGGCAACTCAGCTTTCTTTCAGTAAAAAATATCTTTGCCACTTACTTGCCCTTTGCATTGTCAGAAGATCTGCCTGTCTTGTAGTAATACAGCATTACAAACATGCCCATTACCAATCTGTACATAGAATTGATGAACACATCTTTCATCGTAGCTATGCTGGGGTGAGACAGCGAGCATTCTAATTTACAGGAAGTGTGTTCAAAATATGAAGGTGATAAGCAAGTGGTGGCTTGGACTTGAAGAATCTCATTGGCTGCCACCACTTGTTAGATGAAAGGCAAACAAAATCAGCTGTAGTGTGAAGAAAACAGAGAGTGCATTTGAAGCTGATTTTCTCTTAAAAGTCAAATATGACCAGTACGTAACTCCACACTGAAACCTTAGTTGAGAAGGTGCCAAGAAATAGTAGTCGGGGTTAATGAGTTAAAGGGCTACAGCACAAAATAAAGGTGAACTGATGTAGAAGTCAATACTATGGGAGTCTTGCAACTCAGAATGGGCCATGCAAATATAATACAGCTGGCAGGTAGCTGCAGAGCTGTAAATATGAGGAGATGCAAGTAAAAATTAATTACAAAAAGGGCAATGGCAGAACAAAGGGTATTATCCAGAAATCACCAGTAATGTGTCTAACACTTACAGTGGCTAAAGCCAAGCCATGAGCAAGTAAGCTGGCATCTGGAAAGAATCAGAAACAGTCAATCTGACAGGCAGCAGTAGCATCACACGACTATAAAGTATGGAAACACACCTCAGTCTGTGTTTCCCCACAAACTCTGCACCTTCGGAGTAAACCTGGGAATTTAAACTGACAAAATGCTAAGGGCTGCCATTGCTCAGATACATCACCATGTGCTGGAAGCTGACGGTGGTGAGGAGGATAATGCTGCCAAACACCTCAGACCTAGGAGAAGGAGGAGAGTGTTCAGACTCAGGGTGACCTATCAGGGGCTACATGACCTAGAGATTGTAGAGCATTACAGGGTGGACAGGGACATACGGCAGCAAATTGTGGAGTTGTGCCGGCATCACCTCACATCCAGAACAAACAGAGGGGAATCCATCCCAGTGGATACTAAGGTATGTGTAGCCTTAAGAATACTAGCTACAGGTACTTTCCAAACACCTACTGGGATATCATGGGGGTGTCACAGGCATCTGCATCCACAGTACTGCATCAGTTCCTGGATGCCATGCTACCACATGTCTGTGAACACATCCACTTCCTCAACACCTGTGAAGAATAAAGCAGCAATATGTGCGTCTTCCACCATGTAGTTAAATACCCACAGGTACTGGGTGCCATAGACCACATGCACATCCACATCAAAGCACTACCTGGTGAGAGCGGTAGGCAGGGGCGGCCCGTGCTATTGGGCTGCCGGACTGCAGCCCCCTCAACAAAAAACAAAAAAAGAAAAAAAATGTTTAAAATTCGCGGACTTCACGCATGAGCAGTAGTCCAGACTACTGCGCATGCTCGCGGCAGTCCGGCAATCCAGGTAGGGAAACATAGGAGACATCTGTGCACTTTTAAAGTGCACAGACTCGCTGGGAAAATGCGTCAGGGCCGGACTGCAACAGCAGCAGTCAGCGTCGGGACTGTGGATTAGGGTTTGGATCGCGGGAATCTCGCGGGACTATGGATTATTGCGCAGGCATTTGGATTAACGTTATGGAGAATGGGCAGCAAGGACAGGTAAGTGTGTTAATTATTTTATTGTTTAGACTGGTAGGGAAGTGTGTGAATGAATGTATGCC
Source organism: Protopterus annectens (assembly GCF_019279795.1). Taxonomy (NCBI): domain Eukaryota; kingdom Metazoa; phylum Chordata; order Ceratodontiformes; family Protopteridae; genus Protopterus; species Protopterus annectens. Next base: position 1,638,582,889 of record NC_056732.1, read on the forward strand.
TATTTGAATGGACTGGTGTGTGTTTATTGTTTAGGCAAGCCTATTTGAATGGACTGATGTGTGTGTGTGTAAATGCCCCAGGTGCTCATGGTGGTGTGGTAGGGAATACCTCAGGCTTGAACCCTGTACCCTGTATGCAGGTGTTAAAGACTTGAGTTCCCTACCCACCACCATTTGTAAAAAAATTGCAGATTTTTGCCTCATATTTGATCTGATCTGTTCCTCATAATATCTGTGGTTTGTAAATGTTCCAATGCTTGATATTTGATGGTGTAGTAGTAGCCTTGTTGCCTCACCGCTGCAGGTTCTCCGGTTTGATTCTTGGCTGGGGTTCCTTCTTTGTTGTTGGGTCGTTTGCTTGATATTTGATGGTGTAGTAGTAGCAGTGTTGGGGATTCCTTCTTTGTGGGGTCTGTTTGCTTGATATTTGATGGTGTAGTAGTAGCATTGTTGCCTCACAGCTGCAGGTTCTCAGGTTTGATTCTTGGCTGGGGTTCCTTCTTTGTGGGGTCTGTATCTTCTCCCTGTGTTTGTGTGGGTTTGCTTTTGTGTTCTACCATGTTACGAAGACATGTCTGCATTATTTCTTCCTGGGCCTCTGCTGAAAATTGTTTTTTTTGTTCAAGTCAGACTGTCCTGATTAACAAATGTTAAATAAAATTGACAGGCATTTGAATTTCAGACTTCAGGTTTCTGAATATTTCATTGCTTACATATTTGATGGTGCAGTGGCAGTATTGTTGCCTCATAGCTACAGGATTTGTGGTTTGATTCTTGGTTGTGGTGCCTTCTTTGTGGAGTCTCCATCTTATCTCTGTGTTTGTGTGGATTTGCTCTGGTATCCTTCCATTTTACAAAGACGTGTCTACAGTATTTCTCCCTGGGCCTCTGCTGAAAATTGTTTTTGTTCCATCAGAAGTAAAATTGACAGGCATTTGAATTTCAGACTTCATAGTCTTCAGAAAATACATAGTAAAACAACTTTTTATTCTAGCAATAAATATATAGTAACACAACCTTTTATTATAGCAATTTTTTATGCTTATAAGATGACTATTTGAAATTTTTCCTTATTTTTGGGACTGTAATACCCTGTTAGTGGCTTTGTCCAGGTTTTTGTGCTAAGGTTGACAGCTATGGCAAGAACTGAATTCACTGAATATGTTTGAGGGCTGTATTCCCTCATTACTGGGTTTGTCCAGGTGTTTTGTGCTAAGGGGTTGACAGCTATGGTGAGAACTGAATTAATTAAATGATAGCCATTTAAGTTTCAGTCTTCCTCTCGTTCACAAAACAGCTGATTTGGCGTAGTGGTATGTTGCTCTTGACTGTTTTGCACAGGGACCTTGTCTGTAAAATTACGATGGTAACACAGCATTTTTCCTTCACAAAGCAGGTGATTTGGCATAGTGGTATGTTCTGACTCTTTTTTGCACAGGGACTTTGGCAGTAAAATGTGTGGTGGTACCGTGGTAACACAGCATTTTATTCTAGCAGCTTTCCAAGATTATACAAGCAATGTTTAATGTGTCCCTGGTTTTTGCCCTTTTGACCCACCCCAATAAATTTTGCTTTTTCCAGACTTCTTGTGCTGCGAAGTTGAGATGCAGTTGAGTATTGAGCAGATTTTACAAGGAGCTGAGAGCTGCAGGAGAAGAGAACTTTAGTGCTAATAGCACAATTTATTTTATTTTATTTTACATTTGTTGACCGGGCTAGTCCAACTGGATACATATCCCTTTTCAGTAGAGGCCCGGGGAGAAAAGCTCCAACATAAAAGCAATACATGGAGAGAGCAAGTTACATTTACAATATAAGAATAGGAAATAACAGAGACTTAATATAAGTACAAGTAACAAATCTGCATTTTAAACAAATTAGTGTTATAGGATAAACACTGTGAGAATAATGGTCGAAGAACTAGCTAATCAGGGCGAGTTATAAGTAGAGGAATTTAGATAAGTTAGTCGGGTTCTGTGCATGGGCATAGCCATTGTAGCTTAAGATGGCTTTTGAGGTTGTTTTTGAACTGTTGATGTGAGGTCATGAGTCTAAGGGTCTTTGGTAGGGAGTTCCAGGGCTTTCCAATGGAGTTGGCGACAGGGCATCACCGCCTGAGTTCTTAGATTTAGTTGTTAATATCAGGACGGTATTAGCAGATCTAAGAGAGTTAAGGTTGGAGTAGGGGGTCAAAATACTACACAGTGAGGGAGTTCTGTCGGGATAGTGGATTATTTTAAAGGCTTCGGTTAGTTGATTAAGTTTAAGAAGATTGGGTAGTTCCAACCAACCAAGTTTCCTAAGGTTAAGGCAGTGGTGGGTGCGGTATGGGGAACCTGTTATGAACCTAGCAATATGGTTATAAGCAAGAGAGAGCATGTTAAGTTCACGTTTACTGAGGAAGGAAAAGACTGGGGATGCATATAGTAAGGTGGAGAGGAGATGCGCGGGCAATCGTTAGTTTGGTCAAAGGTTAAGAAGTTTTTATTCTGTACATGGATCCAAGTTTTTTGTTGACAGATTTGATGGTTTGGGTAATGTGGATGTCAAATTTTAGCTTGTAGTCAATGGTAACACCTAGTAATTTGGTACTGGCAACAGGGGCTATGATGGTTCCATTGATGGATTTAATTTGAAAAGGAATACTGTTAGTATTTGGGAGTTCATTGGCAAGGTGTATTGCTCGGGAAGAATAGGAGTAATTTAGTTTTTGTTGGGTTAAGTAGGAGTTTCAAGTCAGTGAACCATTTCTCAACTAAGGTAAAACAGAGTTGAGTAGTAGTTTGGAGTTCTGATAGGGAGACAGCGGAGCAGATCAGGGTAGAGTCATCAGCATATTGTATGCAGGTAGATTTAGGGATGACTGAGTGCAGGTTGTTTATGAAGATGGAAAAGAGAAGAGGACCAAGAATAGAGCCCTGAGGAACACCGATGGTGTTTGAGAGCAGGTATGATAGTTTGTCTTGCCATAGGACAGCTTGTTGCCTACCCGTGAGGTACTTTAAACCAGCTTAGTGCAGGGTGCTCAGATATAGACTTTCTAGGTATTAAGCAGGAGTTGGTGATTGACCATGTCTAACGCCGATAGGTCGAGAAAGAGGCGGAGGATATTAGTTTGTTGTTACGATTGTTATTAATGGAGTCGATAAAGGAAAGGAGGGCAGTAGTAGTACTATGGTGGGGGCGGAAACCATGTTGGGAGTTAGATAAGAGTCGATTAAGGGTTAAGTAGTGAAGGAGTTGTTTGTGAACACATCTTTCCATAATTTTCGCTATTGGAGACAGGATTGCTATTGGTCTGTAGTTAGATATTTCAGTGGAAGTGCCTCCTTTATGTAGAGGGATGATATAAGAAGTCTTCCAAGAAGAGGGAATAGTGGCTTCGGTAATAGTTCTGTTGATCAAGATGGATATGGGGTAGGCGATGACTTCGGATGCTATTTGTAAATATTCCGCTGGGAGGTGATCAGCCGCCAAGGTGGTTGGTTTCAGTTTTTTTAAGAGGGAACAAATGTAGGAGGAAGAGACAGGGTTTAGGTTAAAGGAGATGTGGGCAGCTTCATTAGATTTGGAGGAAGGTGGGGCAGTGGAGGTTAGTTGGCTAGCAAGGGATTGGATAGTATCGGTGAAGAAGGAGTTAAAGGTGTTGGCTACTACCTCTGCATCTTTCCCGATTTGCTTCTCAGGGGTTGGGGAGGTAGTTTTACCTGGGTGAAGGAGATTGTTAAATCCTGCCCAGAACTTCTTTGGATTGTACTGGTGTTTATTCTGGAGGTGACAGAAGTATTGTTTTTTGTCCTGGGTAGTGGCTGCTTTGGTAGTGTTTCTTAGCTGTTGAAATATTATGCGATCTTGGGGGGGGTTAGTGCCTCTCCATTTGACCCAGGCCTGATTTCTGAGTCTCATTTTGTTTTTGGTTTCTCTAGTTAACCAAGGTGCTATACGTATTTTGGATCTGATTAGTCGATTCGGGGCATGTGTTTCTAGTATCCTTAGGAATGTATTATTGAAGTGGGAAACACTCTCTTCTAGGGGTAGAGATTTTAAAATGGACCAGTTGCAGGATTTTAGATCTGCAAGGAATAATTGTGGGACAAAGTTCTTTTTGTTTCTAATTAATCTATAGAGGGGGGGGTTAAAAGTTGGGCATTTATGTTTAATAATATAGGTAATTAGGTGGTCACTGAGGTCATTGGGAAGGGTCCCGGTGGTATAGTTAATTGAATCTTTATTGGTAAGGATCCAATCGATGGTGGTTTCTTTTTGGTGAGTATTGCCCAGTCTGGTTGGACATGGTATATTTTGGGAAAAGCCATGTAGGTTAATAGGTAGTGGGGTTGAATGGGAAGAACATAGGGACCAGTCTATATTGACATCCCCAAGTACTATGGTTTCTTGTGGGTAACTAGTGGCTAGCCAGGACAGTATTAGCTCGAGATTTTCTATGTTATTCCCTGGTGGGATATAAATAACTATGAGGTTGATGCATTTGTGCGTGTTTAAGCATAGCTTTAGGGCAATAAGTTCTAAGTTAGAGATTATAGGAGGTTGTGTTGGGTTCTTAATGATATTCAGTGTATTCCTGAACATAACAGCTATACCTCCACCCCGTTTATTTACACGGTCGTCCCTGAACATTTTTCCAGTAAACAATGAAACAAAACTGTCCAATTCAGAACATTTCCATCATAAAAGTCTACTCAAACTTCTACAGTCCACTATTATGTAATCCACCATGAAATGTAATCAGTATGCACATGCAACAGGCTGTGTGCTTGCTTTTGATGCAGAAGGTCATTGGTTCTACTCCCATAAGGGGTGAATGCTGAAAGTTAAGATACTAATAATGAGCCTGTTATCAGTTTGCCATCCATTTCCTATTGCAATATTACTAGCTTATTTTTAATGTAATTTAGGCAATTTATTCCACAGGGGCATCAGACACTTTATTGTTCGATGAAACCATGAAATGTAAAGGTGATTGCTAGCACCAACCTCTTCATTACAGATTTATTTAACGTGGAATTATTTAGATGACTTTTTTACTACTTCAGAGATTGTGCATATTTACTGATAATGGTGGACTGTAGAATTGTGCATATTTACTGATAATAGTGGACTGTAGAAGTTTGAGTAGACTTTTATGATGGAAATGTTCTGAATTGGACAGTTTTGTTTCATTGTTTACTGGAAAAATGTTCAAAGCAATAGGAAGGTGTATCAAAGAGCACATGTATGTTTCATATGCAAGGGGCCTATGATTTGAAAACAGCCCAGAATTAATTTTTATCTGCCATGAGTAAAATGTATTTTCTTTGAATGTGGATTTTAATGTTGTTTCAGTGAATGTGAGTTTCAAGGGCAGAGAAGGTTTAATGCCAAGTTTGTTATGTCTTAGTGTTTGCGCTGTAAAATGCAAAAATAAAACTTTCAAATGAAGTTCAAATCATCATAGAAGTAAATCAGTATGCACATTAGTGTTTATGGTAAATGGAGTGAAATAGCAAATTAATGGATCATTGGAATGGCTGCAGGGAGGCTCCATTCGACCAGGGTTTTGTGAGGGGGAAGGGCAGCAAACTTAGACAGCCCCAGCTGAACCATACCTCCCAACTGTCCAGATTTTCAAAGAATGAGTAGATGTTTTGCTTCTTATTTTTGATTTATTCCTCATAAAAATTTGTGGTTTTCTGGCAAATCATTTAGGAATTAAGTCACTAAATAATGACACACCTAGTTTCAGACTTCATAACCTTCAGAAAAATGCATGCTAAAGTAAGACCTGTTCTATCAACTGTCCTAGTTTATAGAAGAACATTTTTTAGTACTGTTTATATGTTCCCCCCAATATATTTGGCCTTGTCCAGATTTATGTCCCAGTTTATACAAGAGCAATTTTTAGTACTGTTTATATGTTCCCCCAATATATCTGGCCTTGTCCAGATTTATTGCATTAACAGGTTGAGAGGTACATGCAAATAAATTGCTTTATAGAATTAGGCATAGCCAAACCTCTGAACTGTCCCTGATTTTGACTCAAAATGTTACTCTTCCCCTAATGATCCCTCCGCAAAATAGCAATTTTGGAAGAAAACATGGAGGGTTTATAATTAAGAAATAACTGTAATAATCAGATTACTTTTATTTCAGAAATGCATGTAGATTATTTTATTTTGTCAGCTGCTCAAGTTAGCAGTACTAATATTAAAGTGTCCCTTCTTTGACAGGTTCCCAGCTGTATTGTGTTGCTATTTTATATTTTTACATCACATTTTTGGTCCATTTTTCATAAAATTGTGTTTTTTGGCAAATTAGTGACAAATAATTAAAGACTGAAGTTAGAAAATAATGACAGACATTTGAGTTTCAGATTTCATACCATTCAGAAAATTCATACTAATGCAAGACCTCTATTAGCTTTCTAAGGTTATAAGAGCGATATTTTAAAAATTGTCCTTATTTTTGGGCCTTTGTCCTATTTCTTTGTATGGCTTTGTCCAGATTTCTTGCTCTGAGGTTGAGAGGTATGACAAATGTGTCAGGACCATCACAAGTCAGCCAGAGACATTTCAAACTGTGACATACTTGTTACACCCCACTCCCCTATGTAGTGACTCTGAATGTGTCGAAGCAAGGCAATGAGTAGTTATGCAGTGTAAATGTGCAGAGAATCCCACCCATCCAAGGTAGACACAAGTACTAGAGTGGCTTTTCATCTGTCCTTGATTTTTGCAGAATGGTCTGGTTTCTGTCATATTTTTTGTACTGTTGATTTATGCTTATTACTCAAAGTGCATGTTGCTCTGTGTTTAAGTAGCAATACTTTAATGACCATCAGGTAAGCTTGGCTGAGATTGCAAGATGCAAGTAAGCTTTAATAAGCATACTGTTAAAGAATTGCCAACATTGAAAGCCTTTCTGTTGCCATGTAGAGAATATTTAACTAGATAATGTATAAGCCTTGGGTATCGAAATGCATATGCCAGTATTTGTAATAAAGGACAGAATTACATTATTTTAAGAGTCTCATTACACTTGGAGACTTACAGTCATCTCTGCAGGCTTTAACCATAAACCGAATGCCAATCGTGTGGTCTATAACCTGTACAGTAATCCTTTTAAGCAATGTATCTTGAGCTTATTTCTTGTTTGCTTTTCATTTTTTACTTTGATCATGTTTTCCCCATGAAACAAGTAGTTGTTAGGCAGCAGGTCTTTTTTTTGGATAAGGAACATTTTTACAAGTGGGGGCATCAGAGATTTCTACTTTCAGCATGTTACTTTAATAAAGCTGAATATAAATTATAATTAGAACTGCAGTGCAAGAAGTGGTTTGAGTTGAGTGCTGCTTGTTTTTCTTATACTTGAGTTTGACTGGCATTCCATTAATGTATTTAAAAAAAAGTAATTTATTTCTTCATGCCTCACAAACTTTTTTGTTTCCATCTAGATATTAAGCTGTCATGCAGCCAATGCACTGAAATATTTTTATTCTTCTACACTTCATTTTGTCTTGATTGGACTCTCATGACAACTGTTTGGCACCAAATGCAGTATATTTAGTTTTTGGGGTTTGCTACTACAGTTGTTTGTGTGTGTGGTAGGGAATACCTCAGGCTTGAATCCTGTACCTTGTATGCAGGTTTTAAAGACCTTAATTCCCTACCCACCACCATTTGTGAAAACAAAACTGCAGATTTTTGCCTCATGTTTGATCTGATCTGTTCCTCATAATATCTGTGGTTTGTAAATGTTGTAATGTTTGATATTTGATGGGGCAGTTGTAGCATTGTTGCCTCACAGCTGCAGGTTCTCAAGTTTGCTTCTTTGCTGGGGTGCCTTCTTTGTGGGGTCTTTATCTTCTCCCTGTGTTTGTGTGGGTTTACCTTTGTGTCCTCCCATGTTACAAAGACATGTCTGCATTATTTCTTCCTGGGCCTCTGCTGAATTTTTTTTTGTTCCAAGTCAGACTGTCCTGATTAACAAATGTTAAATAAAATTGACATGCATTTGAATTTCAGACTTCAGGTTTCTGAATGTTTAAGTCTTTGCATATTTGATGGTGCAGTGGTAGTATTGTTGCCGTACAGCTATAGGTTTTCTGGTTTGATTCTTGGCTGGGGTGCCTTCTGTGTGGAGTCTGCATCTCCTCCCTGTATTTGTGTGGATTTGCTCTGGTGCCCTGTCATTTTACAAAGATATGTCTGCAGTATTTCTCCCTGGTTCTCTGCTGAAAATTGTTTTTATTCTGTCAGCAGTAAAATTGACAGGCATTTGAATTTCAGACTTCATGTTCTTCAGAAAATACATAGTAACACAACCTTTTATTCTAGCAATTTTCTAAGTTTATAAGATGAATATTTGAAATTTGTCCCTATTTTTGGGACTGCATTCCCTCATTATTGGCTTCGTCCAGGTCTTTTGTGCTAAGGTTGACAGCTATGGCAAGAACTGAATTCACTGAATGTTTGAGGGCGGTATTCCCTCATTACTGGGTTTGTCCAGGTGTTTTGTACTAAGAGGTTGACAGCTATGGTGAGAACCGAATTCACTAAATGATAGCCATTTAAGTTTCAGTCTTCCTCTTTTACAAAGCAGCTGATTTGGCGTAGTAGTATGTTGCTCTGTTTTGCACAGGGAGCTTGGCAGTAAAATGTATGGTTCTAGCAACTTTCCAAGATTATACAAGCAATGTTTGTGTCCCTGGTTTTTGGGCTTTTGACCCCCCCCCCAATACATTTTGGCTTTTTCCAGTTTTCCTGTGCTGCAAAGTTGAGTATTGAGCAGATTTTACAAGGAGCTGAGAGCTGCAGGCGAACAGAAGTTTAGTGCTGCTTAAGTGAAGTTGGTTTGCCTTGTTAATAGCACAAGTTGTGTACTTGTCTTTGATGCAGAAGGCTGTGGATTCTACTCCCACAAGGGGTGGATGCTGCTGTACTGAGAATGTTCTCCTTGGTGAAGATACTAACTATGAGTTCGTTATCAGTTTGCCATCCATTTCCTCTTGCAATATTACTAGCTTATCATTTTTTTAATGTAATATAGGCAATTTATTCCTGAGGGGCAACAGGCACTTTATTTTTCGATGAAACCATGAAATATAAAGGTGTTTGCTAGCAGCAACCTCTTCATTAGTTACAGATTTCTTTAATGTGGAATTATTTAGATGACTTTTACTTCTTCAGAGATAGTGCATATTTACTGATAATGGACTATAGAATTGTGCATATTTACTGATAATGGACTGTAGAATTGTGCATATTTACTGATAATGGTGGACTGTAGAATTGTGCATATTTACTGATAATGGTGGACTGCAGAAATCTGAGTAGACTTTTATGATAAATGTTCTGAACTGGGCAGTTTTGTCATTATGGGTGCATGCATTTTGTTTCATTGTTTACTGGAAAAATGTTCAAAACAAATTTAAAACGCCCTCTAACAACTGTAATATATTGTACAAGGAATATAATTTAGTAATATGAGGAAGGTGTATCAAAGAGCACATGTATGTTTCATATGCAAGGGGCCTATGATTTGAAAGCAGCCCAAAATTAATCTTTATCTGCCACTGGCAAAATGTATTTTCTTTGAATGTGGGTTTCAATGCTGTTTCAATGAATGTGAGTTTCAAGAGCAGAGAAGTTTTAATGCTAAGTTTTCATTGTGGAGACTGCATTGCTTTGTTTAGTAGATGACTTAGTGTTTGTACTGTAAAATACAAAATAAAACTTTCAAATAAAGTCCAACTCATCATACAAGTAAAGCAGTATGCACATTAGTGTTTATGGTAAATGGAGTGAAATAGCCAAGTAATGGTTCATAGGAATGGCTGCAGAGGCTCTTCAACTGTGATTTTGTCAGGGGGGAAGAGCAGCAAACTCAGACAGGCCCACCTGAACTATACCTCCCAACTGTGAAGATTTTCAAAGAATGAATAGATTTTTGCTTCTTATTTTTGGTTTGTTCTTCATAAAATTTGTAGTTTTCTGGCAAATCATTTAGAAATTAAGTCACTTAATAATGATACACTGAGTTTCAGACTTCATAACCTTCAGAAAAATGCATGCTAAAGTAAAAACGGTTATTCTATCAACTGTCTCAATTTATACAAGAGCAATTTTTAGTACTGTTTATATGTTCCCCCAGTATATTTGGCCTTGTTCAGATTTACTGCATTAACAGGTTGAGAGGTACATGCAAATAATTTGCTTTATAGAATTAGGCATAGCCAACCTCTCAACTGTCTCTGATTTTGGCTTAAAATGTTGCTCTTCCCCCTAATAATCCCTCCGCAAAATAGCAATTTTGGAAGAAAACATGGAGGGTTTACAATTAAGAAATAACTGTAATAATCAAAGTTATAGATTACTTGAAATGCATGTAGATTCTTTTATTTTGTCAGCTGCTCAAGTTAGCAGTACTAATATTAAAGTGTCCCTTCTTTGACAGGTTCCCAGCTGTATTGTGTGGCTATTTTATATTTTTGCATCACATTTGGTCCATTTTTCATAAAATTGTTTTTTTTTGGCAAATTAGTGACAAATCACTAAAGACTGAAGTTAGAAAATAATGGCAGACATTTGAGTTTCAGATTTTATACCCTTCAGAAAAGTCATACTAATGCAAGACCTATTCTATTATCTTTCTAAGTTTATCAGAGCAATATTTAAAAATTGTCCTTATTTGTGGGCATTTGTCCCACTTCTGTGTATGGCTTTGTCCAGATTTCTTGCTCTGAGGTTGAGAGGTATGACACGTGTCAGGGCCATCACAGTCAGCCAGAGACATTTCAAATTGTGACATACTTGTTGCACCCCACTCCACCATGTACTGACTCTGGATGTGTCCAAGCAAGGCAAGGAGTAGTTATGCAGTGTAAATGTGCAGTGTGTCTCCCACCCCCCCATCCAAGGTAGACACAAGTACTACAGTGGCTTTTCATCTGTCCTTGATTTTGCAGAAAGGTCTGGTTTCTGTCATATTTTTGTACTGTTGATTTATGCTTATTACTCAAAGTGCCTGTTGCTCTGTGTTTAAGTAGCAATGCTTTAATGACCATAATGTAAGCTTGTCTGAGATCATAAGATGCAAGTAAGCTTTTAATAAGCATACTGTTAAAGAATTGCCAACATTGAAAGCCTTTCTGTTGTTGCCATGCAGAGAATACTTGACTAGATAATGTATAAGCCTTGGGTATTAAAGGACAGGATTCCATTATTTTAAAAAGCTCATTATACTTGTTGGAGACTTCCAATCATCTCTACAGACTTTACCCGTAAACTAAACAGAATGCCAATCATGTGTGGTCCATAACCTGTACAGTAATCCTTTAAGCAATGTATCTTGAGCTTGTTTCTTGTTTGCTTTTCATTTTTTACTTTGATCATGTTTTCCCCATGAAACAAGTAGATAGTTGTCAGGCAGCAGGTCTTTTTTGGATAAGAAACATTTTTACAAGTGGGGGCATCACAGAGATTTCCTACTTTCAGCATGTTACTTGGCACTTTAATAAAGCTGAATATAAATTATAATTAGAACTGCAGTGCAAGGAGAAGTGGTTTGAGTTGAGTGCTTCTGGTTTTGCTTGTACTTGATTTTGACTGGCATTCCAGTAATGTATTTAAAAAGTAATTTATTTTTTCATGCCTCACAACCTTTTGTTTCCATCTAGATATTAAGTAAGCTGTCATGCAGCCAATGCATTGAAATATTTTTATTCTTCTACACTTATTTTTGTCTTGATTGGACTCTCATAATGATGGTTTGCCATGCCACCCAGGGGAGTGTATTTAATTAAAGTTAGTTTTTGTGGTTTTGAGCATAGCTCCTCCCCTTTCTGGTTGGCCACACCCCTTCCCCTTGACCCCACTCATTTCGCTGGCTCCTGCAGCCCCCCCTTTGATTTGAAGTCACCAGCCGCCACTGGCGGTAGGGTCTACATCTACCGTAAGTGCTTGCCTCCCATCAACTGCCAGGTTGTGGTGATGCCAGGGCATTATCATGCAAGTGTGTGCTGGCAGCCCTGGAAGCTATCATGACTCCCACATCTGGAATTCCTCACAGCTATAGCAGGCATTTGCTAGGTGGGACATCCCAATTGGCCATCTAGTGGGGGATGCTGTCTACGCACTGGAGCTGTGGCTGATGACAACTATCAGAAATGCACACACCTCCCGAACAAGAATGCCATAATGAGGTACATGCACAAACCAGGATCATTACAGAGTGTGTGTTTTGGATGCTCAAGTCATGGTTCTGCTGCCTTGACATATCCGGTGGAAGCTTGCAGTACTCTCCAACTACATGTGGACAAATGTTCACAGTATGTGCCGTGCTACGCAGTATGATCCTGTGTAAACAGCCACAGCAGGAACAAAACAGGGAGGGGACACACAGCCCACCACCATTGCCAAGGTCAACACAGGCACAGAGGGACTTGGAGGAGGAACTTCCTGAGCCTGCCCCTAGAGGCAGACAGATGCGTGCCCAGTATACCTATGCCTTGGAAAAGAGGCAATGCATAGCACACACATTGATACTTTAGGGACCCAGGGACTGATACCTCTCTCCAGTTCGCACATACAGTAGAAAAGATGCCAAACATGACACCACCTGTACTTTACCATGTATAAGGAGTGTACTGTGTGCGTTCCACATAGTCAGCCCTCCAGCACCTTCCTCAGTACCACCCCAGGCACAAGCTATGTCACCCTTACTATCAATTACTGAATGGAGTACTATATATATATATATATATATGCTATAGCTGCAAGCATGCAAGAAAATCGGTTGGCCAGATGGGATAGCAGCAGATAGCTGACAGCTATATGGGACAGCATGGAATCCATAACCAATACTGGTGTCCCCATACTAGGTAGTATAACTCAGAGTGACAACTCCCACTGCAGTACATGTGGTGGCTCGACTAGCTGTGGGTGTTCACAGGTCACACACATGGATGTCAATGAGCGTTCCCATTCCCACCCCCCAGCCTCACCCAGCAGGACAGGTGTAGATGACCAGAAAGAAAGGCCGGGCAAAGCTCCACAAATGCTGACAACAAACCTACACAGACATACCACAACAGGTCTGGCAGTTGCGGTATAGTTCTGAAGAGTAATATGTCTAAAACTGAAATGTATGCCATTACAATCTAACCTGAGTACTCCACTGATGCCTCCAATCAGCAAGATAGGGCACAATACAATACTAAATGGAAGCAAAGAGAGTTATAACTGAAATACCAGTGCAGTCAATGCAAATATGGAAAGTTGTCAGGTGTGCCCCTCCCAACCCCATGTATAAATGGCAGTAACATGATATCAGTGGAGAACAGATTGCCTGAGCTGCCCAATCAACATGATAATTGGTGTATGTCCACTATATGCAGGGGTCAATGTGCCAATCTTTTGTAAGTGTTTAATATTGTCTGGAAGTGGACAGCATGTAGATCTGGATGTTGTATCTCAGTGGCCTAGGTACAGTATTGTGTTTGACAGGGCCATGTTTCAACAACTGCAGTGCCAACTAATCTGCTTCTCAGCTACACCTATGTTACTAGTTGTACACACTCACTGTCCAGATGTCAATATGTGTTACTGTCAGAAATCTGGACATACTATGAACAGGGGTCCATATACAGAAATAGTACACAGTCCACATAAACCATAGTTATAAAATAATGACACGCCGCTGATTTCTACATACAAGGCAGGAGAAGGAGAAGGTCCCAGTCACATATGTGAGTCAGGTGCCATAGGCATCCATATCACACATGCACTCAGTCCACCACCCCCTACAACACCCACAGGTATTTCATTAGTCATATCCTTGCTGTTGGGAATGATGTCAGAATCAGCACATGTTTTTTATTGAATACACACAGGATGCAGCATGCTGACATGGCATCCCATGCAGGTGTGTCCCTAGCCATAGGCAGCACCTTGAACACATCCAGACTGATGTATCACTATGAACTAGAAGATTTCCAAGAATACCTCACTCACTTGCCCATGTCACTCCAGGGAAATCCACTGGCTTGCAGCCTGGTAATGTATGAGTGACAAAATGCAGTGGCCTGCATCACTGTCATGTGGCCTACAGGCCTCTGGCAAATTCCCATGGCTCCCCCATAGTACCATCATATGCTTCACCCATAGTGTCATCATACAGAATGCCATAGGGTCCTAACTACAAACATAACACATTAAGCAAAAAACAAATGCAAGGCCATGCTGACAAATGCCAGTAGCATGCCTCTCCTTGTTCTACTGCAAGAATTGTGGACCAAGACATAAATACTGCTGTGATAAAGGACAAACTATAGAAATACATCTGAAATAGTGCTACCCTACTGTTGGGAAAAGTATAGAATTACAGAGGAGGGGCATAAATGCATGGATATCATGGAGTGTGTGAAGTCTGAAACTCAAATGTCTGCTCATACATCCCCTTGATTGCACATCCATGAATGCATAACCACAAACTTGCTTGCAAACCACAATGTGAAGGGAAATCCATCAGATATGAGTCCTGCCTTTGGATAACCTGGCCAAATATGTACAGCTGAGAGGTATCCCCACAGCAGGATATGGCCATTCAGTTAAGTTGAGAAATGGACAAGAAGGGGATCCCCAGCCAGCTTGGCACCAAGGTGCTGGACCATTTACACAGACACATCACTCAATTGTCTGTAGCCAACCCTCCACAATGGCAGGATTGTGCCACAATATATAGTCTTCACCTCACAATATTGGTCTTTGCTGCATTGCTCTTGTATTTCCCTGGTAAACAACTGTGAGCAAACAATGATATCTGTCAGTAGTTGATGCCACAATACATTACACTGTAAAACAGTACTTATGTCCAAAGGTCTATGCTAAACAGAAAATGCTACACAAGCAATACAGACAGTAATAGGAAACGTAGTTACACAAAGTATCCCCCCATGTTTTGACCAATTGTGTCTCCATACTGGCAACCTATCTACAGATATCCTGAAAAAATAGTTTGCTAGGTTTACATGTAGCACACAAAACCATGGACTGGAGTACAACTCTCCCTGGAATGGATTCCAACAAGCAATATAGAAGGTCATACTGGGCATACTCCCACACTTATTGGTCCTCCCACACACACTTACACACATGCACACACACACACACACACACACACACACACACACGCACACACACGCACACACACACACACACACACACACACACACACACACACACACACACACACACACACACACACACACACTCACACGCACACACACACACACTCTAAGCCAAACATACTACAATAATTCAAACATACACACACATACATATGGGGAAGAGAGACACAGACAGTGATAGAGGCAGTACCATTATGAGGCCTTTCCCACCCAGTACACATCCCATAGTTATACTCTGCACTATCTGCTAATGTATGTCACCTTAGATGTACCTTTGGACAAGCCTCAAACCTGTAAGCTTAATAGTGCATGCGGTAAATTCATCACTTACTAAAGCAAATAAGTAGATAGGTAGGGTTTTGAATCTTGATCCTGGCAACTATGTGTGTGTAAAAGAATTGTTGTTTTACTCCAACCCCACCCAGTACGCATCCCATTACCCAATATCAGAACATGTGCTGCAGTCACTCACTGTACATATTCCTTTTGTTAGCCCTCAGCCCTATAGGCTCTGTTGTGCTTCTGATAACTGTGTGACAGTAGAGTACCAATAACTATTTATATAGCAATCCTAATCACAGTCCTGTCAAATGGAAAAGTGTGTCTATTTGTGTGTGTGTTCATAGGTGAATGATTTTGAGGCCATTCCCACTCACTCCTTTTTACATTTCCCTTCTTTATTACTGCTGCTGATGTCACTCACTGTTAAGGATACCTCTGCACAACTCTTAAATATGTAAGCTTCATGGTGTGTCTGATAAATTTGTAATACTACAGTGCATTAAACTAGTTAGGTAGGAGTTCTAATCTCAGTCCTGGTGAATATAAAAGTGTGTGTGTTTGTGTGAGAGTGCCTGTAGTTATAGAGACATGATTTTGAGCCCATTGGCACTTACTACACTTCCCTTTCCCCTCCTTTATCATTGCTGCTGATGTCACTCACTGTTAAAGATACCTTTGGACAGCTCTCAAACTGTGTAAGCTTCGTGGTGTATCTAATAAATGCATACTACTATAGTGCAGTAAACTACTTAGGTAGGAGTTCTAATCTCAGTCCTGAGAAATGTAAAAATGTGTCTGTTTGTGTGAGAGGATCTGTAGTTATAGAGACATGATTTTGAGCCCATTGGCACTCACTGTTAAAGATGCCTTTGGACAGCTCTCAAACTGTGTAAGCTTTGTGGTGCACCTGATAAATGCATAATACTATAGTGCAGTAAACTAGTTAGGTAGGAGTTCTAATATTGGTCCTGACAAATGTAAAAGTTTGTTTGTGTGAGATTGTGGAAACATGATTTTGAGGCCAATTGCACTTACTACACTTTCCTTTCCCCTCTTTTATCACTGCTGATAAATTTGGACTGCTATAGTGCAGTAAACTAATTAGGTAGGAGTTCTAATCTTGGTACTGACAAATGTAAAAGTTTGTGTGGGAGTGTCTGTAGTTGTGGTAACATGATTTTGAGGCCAGTGGCACTTACTACACTCCCCTTTTCCCTCCTTTATCCCTTCTGCTGATGTCACTCACCTTTAAAGATACCTTTGGACAGCACTCAACTATGAAAGCATCATGGCATGTCTGAGAAATGCATAATATTCTAGTGCGGTAAACTAGTTAGGTAGAGGTTTAAAGCTCGGTCCTGGCAAGTGTGTGTGTCTGTCTGTGATTGTGTCATTAACTTTGTGATCCATATCTGCTGGGGGGGTTGCTACATTTTTGTGTGGTCCACCCAGCAGACTATCAAATGTCCACTGTACAGGGCCCACTTTTGTGGTTACTGTGAACACTCTTCAGTCCTATAATCTGTTTGTCATGTGATATTACTATAGAACAATATGGAGTCCAAAACAAGATATGTGGCCCTTGTAGTCCTGTGATACAATTCCACACTCAGGAATCATAAGCAAACACACTCATCCATTCATTAATCCCTATGTCACTAAGTGGTCTGCAAACAGGCTCACAGATGGATCTCACAGTGTGAAAGCAGTGAACTACATGTCAGACTGCAAAACAGTCATGAGTGGCATCAGACTGCCAAACAGTCATGTGTGGAGTACCACAGGTTCTTGAGCTGTGTCCAGTCTTGTGTGTTGTGTGTCGCTCTGATATCCAGCCTAACAGGAATGAACTGTGGTTAACAATGTTTGCAGACAATTGCTAATTGGAGGAGTCTGTTTACATCCCCACATTATGTTAACATCCTGCATAAAGTTGCCACTGACCCCTCAACCTGTTGTCAGGACACTGGCCTTAGTCTCAATGTCAAGAAATGTGTCCCAATCTCCTGTTACATCAATATGTTTCCACAAATGACCGCATTGGTGGTAGTCCAATGGAGACAGATGTCCTTATAGGAGGTCTGTAAACACAGCTTGACAGC
Organism: Protopterus annectens; assembly: GCF_019279795.1. Classification (NCBI taxonomy): domain Eukaryota; kingdom Metazoa; phylum Chordata; order Ceratodontiformes; family Protopteridae; genus Protopterus; species Protopterus annectens. The sequence goes on from NC_056732.1 coordinate 1,638,600,457, forward strand.
AACCTCTCTTCTGACCACCACACTGCTACTGTGGACAGAAAGTCCTTCCATGTGGCACATTGCATAGCTAAGGGTGTGTCATCCAGAAATGAAGAGGTCAATGTCTCCCAGTACTCCCCGCTCATTAGGCCAATTAGCAGGTCCAGTAGCCCATTTGCCATGTAGCTCAGTAGACACATTCAACAACTGGGTAGGCTGCAAGTGTACATGACATGTATGACCCTAGGAATGAAACAATTGTCTGATATGGAAAAAGCCCCAAACCTCTGAGTGTTCCCGGTCACATCATGGCTGCTTACAGGCAATCCCTGCTTGACTGACAATGCCATGTCTGCCTTGCTGTGTTACAAATGCCACAGCTAGGAAACCACATGTATGCACCACATGCCATGGATACCTCAACCGCATTACCACATTCAACAGAACATGCTTGGGGACAGGTTCATAACCCAGACAATGGCCATGTTATGTGATATATGTTGCATACATGTCAATCAAAGCACCTCACTGTCCCTCTTCAAGAGAAATCCAGATGAGTGAATGGTGAATATAACTGTCACCCTGAGGATCACTCAAGTGGCAGTAGTCAATAGATGGCATGCTGACAAATGTCAGGTGCCATGACACCAGTGTACTTACATGCCCTACTCCTCTCATATCTCCATGGACATTAGCCTGGTACACACCCAGGGACACCTGCAACAATGGACCTCAGTACTGACAAATGAGTCTGTGTGCATTACTGAGTATAACGGTGTTTGTGAGTTTGTAAACTTGTAGTTGAAAAAATACTTTGAGGACCTTCTCACCCACTACACCCCCAGTCCTATACTTATAAAGGGCTTCTGCTGTACTGCACTGTAAAGGTACCTTGCGACACCCTTCACCCTATGGTCTACCTTGAGCTTGCAGTACCAGCATAACACTGTTCTATAAATGAGTAGACAGGTGTGGTTTACCCTCTATGTCCTGGCATATGTGAGTATGCGTGTATGTACATGTGTTTGCAAGTGTGTATAAGTGTGCATATTTGTAGGAGTCAGAATTCTGAGGCCCCATTCTCCAAATGCACTGCACAGTGCCATACATTACAAGGGATGGTGATGTTGCTCACCATAGGGGAGCCATGGGACAATCTTCACTCTACTAACTCTGTGGCATGTGCAATAAATGCATATCAGTGTAATAGCAATAATTACATAGGCAGGCAAAGGTTTGAATTTCATTCCTGGTAAATGTGTGATTATGGGTTTGTCATAGCATTATCATGGGTATGAGTGAGTACTATATGCAATGTGGGTGGGGTGCTGGGTGTAATATGTTTACACCATGGTAGCCCCAGTACATGTCCCAAGGTCCACTGTATGACAACCACTGTCACCATCAACCATACAGGTAACTAATGACACTCTTCAGACCAATAAGGCATGTGCTGTGTGCCAAAACTCTGTAATAGTATGGACTGAATGATGAGATAGGCAGGGCTGCTAACCGCAGGTGTGGCGAATGTATGTGTATGGCTATATCTGTGTTGGTCATTGTGTATATTTCTGTAGCTGATAATATTTCCTGGCCATTCTCATCCAGGACCTCTCCCATTGCCATAATGTGCAAGGCCAGTGGATGTTGTTCACCTTAGAGGGACTGTGGAGCACACTTCACCCTACTTTCTCAGTGGTGTGTGTAATAAATGCAGAGCACTTGAACAGAAAAACCTAGGTAGGTAGTGCTTTTAATCTCAGTTGTGCCAAGTGTGTATGTTTGTGTGCGTGACATCAGTATACTGACTGTGTGTGTTTGGGTGACAAATGTGGCCATGGTTTACAGTTTTGCACCACTGTACTCCCAGCACATGTGCTGTCCTATGTCCACGTGGCGGATGCCTAACTCCTGCCACATGCTGTGGCACAGACATCCCACAGTTGACGATTGCCAACATTTCACCCAACCATCTATCTCTGACCTCAGCATAATAGTGGGCATCTCAAAGATCAAGGATGTTGCCACAAATAGCATGAAGAGTTGCATTTGTGACCCTGAGAATATGTCCAGTATTAGATTTGACATGTGCCTGCACCTCCATGACAATCCAAAACATGTGTCTGGTGACACCTGCTGTGGTACTTGTGGCAGGGTCATGATGGGCAGCAGTCCACCTATGAGCACCCCGTCCATCCACATGTGTGGAATCTGCCAGTTCTCTGGCTATGAATGGTGTATGCACACTATATAGTTCTCTTAGATTTACACAACAAACGTGTATCATACTCATATTCACAGGTAGAATATGGATATGTAAAATATCCCTGTAGCTGGCCTATCAGTGGCACAGTCAGTAGTGTTTGACGTGTTTGTCATGTGTGAGCTGTCCTTTCCCAGGGCAAGTTAGGGTCCTGAGCTATGTTCTATGTCACAAGAGAGAGAGGCAGATGCTATGGACTTAGGTGCTGTTTAGCAGGTCATCACTACAGCAAGTCTTGCTCAGACATAAATATGTCAAAATCCTATTTCCCATTATTAGAAAACACATACTACATTCACTTATATACTGACTTGTTTCACATACCTTTGTATTATTTCACACTGCACTAGGTTGTATCAGCAGATTGCTTCATGTCTTTCTGTTTGCCATTGTGGAGTACTGGTAGACATATGTTTGGAATAGGTATCTGCATGCCCTTTGTAGGTAATGCTCTTGACCAGGTGATGGCCTGTGCACCTGTTGGTGTTCCCCATTTGCTAATTGCATGCAGAGCAGCTGGGTAGTTCTTCCAATAGCTAATGTCATGGCAACACACTCCTATAATTGTGTACTTAATGTGGGCATTGTCCCTTTGCCTTGGCTGTGAGGAGCACATCCTGGAGGTCTATGGCTACTGAGTGTTACACACAGCAGGTGGGAATAACTCTTAGAACAAGACTTGTGGAGACAGGCCAACTAAATGGTGGAAAAGGTTACAGACTTGGGGACCAAATGTGAGTATTGTTGTTATATGATGTGAATACTGCTAGCTTTACAGGCTTTGTGTGTACATGCTCCTTCTGCATGGATGTCAGTCTGACAATGTTATGTGTCCTGCATAGCTCTGAACTGTAGGCCTATCCACATAATGGCCAGAGGTTTGCCTGTTATGTTTTGTGTGTTACCCAGACAGGTGTTGTCCTTGGCAAATCAGTGGCATACTCTGGTCATTGCTGCCAGTAAATGGCAACATACATATGTGTTTCTGACTTCATATCCCTCAGAATAGAGATGTTGTAACCAACCCTGTAACACCAGCAACTTTCTCAGCGTATAACAGCAATATATCAAATATGGCCCTGAATTTGGACCTCTGACCTCCACTTATATGACAGGCTTTGTCCAGTTGTCATGCAGTAGAAAGTTGAAAGGTATGGTCTATTAGCACGTAGTGCTGACATTCCTGCTATCATCCCAGTGATGTTGTGGAATAAGACACATTAAGGAAGTAGGGGCCATACATATGAGTGCTAAGACTGGACAGCATGTAGAACCCTGTACCGTCAAGAGGTGGGTCTGCGAAATAGTAAGACATGGCTTAGAATCAGTCTGTTAGAACATGTGAGAGATATTAGTTATTACATGGGCAAATGTTTTATAGCTGTTACTTGTAATACATGTCACCATGGGGACTGTAGTGGGTTACAATATACTTTTTTTGCAAAAGGTCTGTTTCCCAGTTTCATCAAACACTTAGAACCATTGTATAATCTGATACTGTATCCCCTAGGGGGTTAACTGAGGAGTGTAAGAGAAGGCTGTTTAAAAACATACATAATTAAATGTCAGTTGCTTCCTGTATTTCAGGCAATTATGTTTTGTAATGTTGTAATACTTGATGGCAAAACACATTAAAACATTTGTGTGTATTGATGGCTAGTTGTCTGTTGTTTTACTGTCCTCTGTCATTTTAGTTATATTGCTAAAAGGTCAGTGTATGTCTGGCCATTGTGTATGGTGTATCCTGATTTTGTAGCAGTGTACTGTGTAGTTATTAGTTGTACTGTGTGTGGGGGGGGGCAGCAGATGTCAGTGGCATGGGTCCCTTTGTATCATTACCAATGTATTTAAATGTCCATAGACTGGTTCCCCCACTTCATCTGACATGGTCCAGAATTGTACTAAGGTGCTCCTGGCTCTGACAGTGCTGCAAGTTATTGACAACTAAATCAGTACTGAGTCCACTGTCTTCCTTCCCTATGATAAATCGACTGCACCGCATGCTATGGTTGAAAACATCATAAAATAGTACAGCTCAGATGGTTTAGTGGTTATATGCTTTGACTATTGTGCACAGGTTCAAGGGCTGTATATTTTGTTGCAGGCCAGGTGTATATTATTTCCTGTACATAACATGCCTTTATGTGCTGTCATTACAGTAGCAAGGGGTGTGAGTATACAGTATGGGACACTTGTATACATGGGTGGTTGGACATGTGATATGCACTCACACATCCATTGTACACCAGCTACACTACATGGAGACACATATAATATAACAGACATTTGGCTATTAAAATAATACTAATTATTTACCTTTCCTGTAACTAGTCTAGTCCAGATACATAATTGCTGTATCCAGGACTGTATGTTAGCTTCTGAGTGTTGCCCAAGTCTGATATTCAATGTGTCACTTAGATATGCTAGTTCTCTCCTCTCCTGCCCTTTCAATAGCGTATTACTTTAGCACTTTACCAGACATCTTATAGCAAGTATTTTACCACACAAACATGCTAATAGCACTAAGTGTTCTATGAGGAAACAGCTCCAGTAATTATTATTAATGGCCGCCCCAACAGCAATGTTTGCAGGTCAGTTCCCTGTGCTTTCACCTATTAACCTGCTGAACTTTGTCATCCTGAGGCAATGTCGCAACTGCATCATGAACACTGACAACTCTCACCTCTTACCTCTCTACACTCAGACTTGCAAGAGATGCACCTATACATCCAAATTAGAAGCCACACACTTCCCAGCCAAGGTCAGAATATTTGGTCAAGAGGAGACAGTCAACACTTGCACCACACTACATGGAACAAGTAGCCCTCCAGAACACACACCAGCATTGCCTTCATATAAAAACACAAACCACACACCCACCTTTGCGGAGGCTCTCAAGGAAAAGCTGCACAAACAGCAGAGACCTCCAAGGCAGACATGCACTCTACCACCGCCACACAACACTAATCACAAGACACATATGTATCCTAAACAGTGTGCCATTCAACCAAAGCACCTAAGGCAAAACAGCATGGCCAAAACAACAGACATAGTTGATTTGATAGTGAGGAACAGTGATGTCCCAATCACTAGGTCAAAAAAAGAGAAACTCACAGTCAGCCAGCTGTTGGCACCAGGATCCACCACATAACACGCACACACTGAGGTCCCCAACAACAGGTACACATATGACTCTGTCATTGTACATGTGAGTGTGAATGTCCTGAGACATACCTCCCTGGACTATATGGAAACAGACATGGAGGAGCCTGCTGACTATGTAGCCCAGGTAGGTATGACCCTAGCCATGAGCAGTATCCTACCATCACCCAGACTGATACCACAGTACAAGCTGAAAACGGTTGTTCTCAATAATTGGCTAAATCTATGGTATCATATTAAGGGGTTCTACTATCTGTGCACTTCGGATGACATGTTTGACAGACCGTGATCCTTTGCCAGAGATGTCCTGCATCTGTCACCCCTGGGCTTCCAGATACTGGCCAAGGCTCTTGCTACCCCTTTAGTGGGTTTTTTGGGCATTGTTCCACAGACCACATTAACAATGTAACAGCTACAAACAAATGTAATCTGAGGATCATGCTGCTCAACACTAGAGGTCTACATTTAAAAATGCACTCACTCAAAGCAATCCTTAAACTGGAGAACATCAACATTTATGCTGTAACAGGGAACTGGTTCAAGATGGCAGGAAGCACACCTGCACTACCAGGCTATCACTCATTCCACACCTCTGTGGCCCCGAAGTTGGACTGCAGCTCCAAGGGTGGTTGTGTTTCAATATTCATAATGGATGCACATACCTCCCAGACTGTTAGCACAACATAATGCATCTGGGATACTTCAGGTGCAGCTAACATTGGGTAAGACAGCAATACAGGTCTTATCCTGCTGTGTAGGTCCACAAACATGGCCCAAGACTCACATTCCCCATTCCTAAGCACCTTGGGGAATATTAGGTTCCAATCTAATACTCTCATACTGGCCGACATCAAGTACCCCACCATTACCTGGAAAATCTACTCATGTACCAATACACTTGGCCACTGCTTTCTGGGATTCATTGATTCCAATGCCCTGGACATGCTCGTTCTTACTCCCACTAGAGGTATCCACATCCTTGACCTGGTCATTACTAACATGGGTGAATGTTGCTCTACACCAATAGTCTACTCCTCCCTGGTTAGTTACTAACACAAACTAATCACATTGGAATTCTGCATCCCTCCCACCACCCACAAAGGTAACCACCATGAAATCTTCTCCAAAGGTAACTTTGGGCATATACAAACAGAGGTGGCTAGCTGCACAGTACCCATGCAGATGGAGATTAGTCGCATGACCGCAGAATCTTTCACTAATGCACTGTACGAACACACACACAAATGCATAGATCTCACCACACACAATACAACCAAGATGCTCTCTCCAGAAATAAGGAAGCCAATCTGGAGTTCCCCTGCCATAAAGAAACCCTACAACAGAAGAAATTACTTCATGTGGAATAAGGTGAAGTCCCAAGTCTGGGAATACTCCCTTATCAGCCTCAACCAAAGGTTGTGGCCTCTCATCAACACCTGTAAAGGTACCTATGACAACATGATTGCAGCTGATAGTGGAGACAACCACAGGGCCTTCAATAGTAATTATAGAATTTCCACAGCACAGTAGCATAACCCTCAGATTATGTATGCTTGTATCTGTTAAAGTGGTGTTTTCATTTGGCTTCCGGACATTAACTCTAAAATGCACTACAGTGATATTTCTACCAATATATTTCAGCAGGAACAGTGTTACTACAACAACCTTCTCAGCTTATCTACTCGCATCATTTGGATATGTCTCTATTGTCATGCCTTTGTCCCCCCACTTTGTCTGGCTTGTTCCACAGGTTGTGAGCATACCTCTCCAGTACCAGGCTGTTTGAAGATTGTCCAGGTGTTTGGCCCTTACTTTGTTACTGTTCCACAGTTTCTTTGCATTTCTCTGGGTAACACTGTTATGATGCAAGGATTTATGTCAGTGAAGACTGACATATATGTCATTTCCCATCCCCATATCATTCCGACAGGTCTGCTGAGACAGTCCCGGTTGCTGTACAACTGTTCAGTTATGACAGCAATATTCCAATTCTGTCCATGTATGTGGCCCATCACCCACCTTCTATGCAACCTTTGTTCATTAGTCTTGCACTAAGAGGTTGATATATATGATTCTGAGGTATGTCTGCGCTGCATGTTATATGACTACATACACACACATACACACACACACACATATATATATAGTTATATATATATATATATATATAGATCTACCTGAAAACACCGAACGCTGGCAACGCCGACAACGAGATAACCAACACTGGAAGATCGACAATGGAGATGAGCAATGATTGAAAATCCCGATGCTGAGAACATCGACATGTTAAGGTAAGTGTGTGATAGTGACGGACGCTAGGGTCTGGGTGCAGGTAAGGTAAGTGTGCGATAGTGACAGACTTTAAGGTTAGGGGCGGGTTAAGTGAGTTAGGGTTAGGGTGCGGGTAAGGTAAGTGTGCGATAGTGACAGACTTTAGAGTTAGGGGTGGGTTAAGTAAGTTAGGGTTAGGGCACGGGTTAGGTGAGTGTGCGATAGTGACGGACCATAGGGTTAGGGTTTGGGTTAAGGTTAGTGCAAAGATAGTTGTGTGTGTAAGGTTTAGTGTAGGTTTGTAAGGTTTTTGGTGTGCTTGTGTTGTGTGTGTGTTTTATGGAAAAGGTATTTGTTTTGTTTTGTTGATTGTCGGGATTGTGGTTTGTCGGGCATGTGAAGTTTCATGTTTTTGAACTTTTGGTTTTGTGGTGTAGGTTATCTCGTTGTCGGTGTTTTGTGTCAGTGTTTTCAGGTAGACCCATATATATATATATATATATATATATATATATATATATATATATATGTATATATATATATATATATATATATATATATATATATATATATATATATATATATATACATATATATATATGCATAGGTTCAAAGGTACATACTAGGCTATTGGCCATAGGGCCTATATAAGACTAATAAATCCAAAACTGAGTGCAGTGAGCCAAACAAGAGAACGAAGAAACTTTTATCACACTCGATTTATTGGCAAGAACTCTAAAAACATTAACGCTTTTAAAATACAAGAAACACGAGTTTTCATCCTCAACATTCGAACTTCATCAGATACTTATACCTATATAAGACTAGCCAACAGGATTCCCTGGCTTTCACCACACAAGACAAATAATGTCTGGTGCTCCTCTTGAGCAGACACACAGAGGTGAATTACAGCGTGGGTTTCCTATTTATCATCCTAATGTCACTATTTATCTTAAAGAGGGCTAATGAGGAGCTCTGTTTCACATAAATGGGTTGTTTGTTCCAGAGTATGGGACATGTTATGGGCAGTACTCTATCCCTCAAGCATGTTCTGTCTATTGTGGTGACAAGGTTTAGCTCACTGGCGCATGTGTTTTGGAGGGTCTGGGATTTCTTTACATGTAGCATGCCTAACAGCTCTAGGTTTGACATGGCTGTGTATGCTGGGCAGAGACTGGCTCTAGGTAGGTGATATGCAATGTATTAAAGCTGGTGTATTTTGAGATAGTTTGGGTAGGGAATCTCTGTGAAGTCGATGATCCTCTTTGTGAGGTACTTCTGTGGACTTTCCAGTTGTTGTAGATGTCTTGTGAGGTACATACCAAACAGGCTGTTGTTCTGTATAATAGGTGTAATGTGGGATGAGTAGACGGAACAATGCTCTCCTTTGTTCTGGATGAGATATGTGTTGTGATGTGATGTGCCACATAGAAGGATTTCGTGAGTACTGTGGCAATGTAGTTATCAAAGGAGAGACTACTATCCACCTGTGTCCCTAGGTCTCTTATCACACTTTCAGTGTTAAGTGTACTAGCAGCTATGTGGTAGTTCATGGGCACAGAGTTTTACCCAAAGGGGATGGCAATACATTTCTTGGTGTTAAGTTTGAGGCCATGGCTTTGACACCAGGCATCTGTGTCAGTGAGACCAGTTTGTAGTATGTCCATATCTTTACAGGATTCAGTAATGGCTCCCAGTTTGCAGTCATCTGCGAACATTGTTCGCCATAGACTCTCTGTGTTAGCCTGAACTTCAGAGATGCCAAACAGGAAAGGACCTTGGACTGAACCATGTTGTACTCCACTTGTCACTGGTGTGGAGTTGGATTAGGAGTCTGCTACTTTCACAGTGTGGAGTCTGTCTGTAAGCCAGGTGGCAACCCATCTCGTGACATTGGTATGCATGCCTAGTTTAGTGAGTTTATCTGTAATTCCAGAGTAGGGGATGCTGTTGAATGCCTTGGCAAGGTCTAGGTAGGCTGTGTTGACCATCTTGGCCTTGACCTTGGCTCTGGTGACTGCTTCAAAGAAGCCAATCAGGTTTAGGAGACGTGATGTACCTTTCACAAACCTGAACTGGGTGGGGTCAACGGTTTGGAGGTTACCTATGTCACTGTTTATTAGTTCCATGCTGATACAGTCCATGGCCTTGCAGATCAGGCTTCTCAGGCTGATGGGGCAGTGGTTCCCAGCATCTGCAGTGGCTCCCCCCTTGTGGTGTGGGATAACCATTGCTGTGTGCCATTCAATAGGCACAAAGCCTGAAGTGAGGGTATGATTGAACATGGTACTTATGTGGGGTGCCAGTTAGTTCTGTGGTTTCTGCTGAACACAGCCTGGGATGTTGTCAGGTCCCATGGATGCTGAATTCTTGGTTTTGGAGGATGTGTTTTTTTACCTGTGTGGCCATGATTAGAGGGGCTTTACATTCATCCGGCATTGAGATGGGCCCTTTAGTTGGTGAGGGGAGAAAAGTTAGCACTGACCTATCTGCCAGGATGTTGGCAATATCAGTTGGTTCTGTATATTTACTGCTATTGTGCTGTAACTCAGGGCAGATCTGAATGTTGCCATTGAGATCCTTGACATAACTATGGAATGCTTTGTGAATATCTTTAGAATCAGTTGCAATCTTGTTTTTGTACCCTGCTTTGGTGGATTTTATGAAGGATCTCAGCTTCTTACTGAGGATGATAAGGGAGTTCTTACAATCATGGGGGTTTACTCTAGCATTTCAACAATTTCATCCTTCTGTTGTACAGTTCCTTAATGGCAGGGGACCACATACGGTGCAAGTGTTTAGGGCTATGGTCCTCTTTTTGAGGTACTTTTGCACCCTCTCCAGTTGTTGCAGGTGTCTAATGAGGTACATGCCAAATGGGGCATTATACTTGATGATTGACCCTAATGAGGGGAGAGTAGGGGGTGACAATGACCACTTACTTCCTGGATGCAAAACCCTTAGTAATGAGATGTGCCATACAGAAGGACTTTCTGACCACAGTGACAATGTGGTGGTCAAAAGAGAGGTTGCTGTTAACCTGTGTTCCCAGATCTGTTATAACGCCTTCTGTGCTCAATGGACTACAATCAATGTGGTAATTCAAGGGAACTGGGTTTTTACCAGGGGGGATGACGACACATTATTTGGCATTGAGCATAAGGCCATGGTTCTGACACAAGTCATCGGTCTCAATGAGGCATTTCTATAGGATGTCAACATCACTTGGGGAGTTAATTATAGCCCCAAACTTGCAATCGTCTGCAAACTTTGTCAGCCACAGTCCCTTCATGTTGGCCAGGACTTCAGAGTAGTAGATACCAAACAGGAGAGGACCCAGGACCGAACCCTGTGGGACTCCACTCATGATTGGTCACCAGTCTGACTTGGAGTCAACTACTTTCACACTGTGGGTTCTATCTGTGGGCCAGTTTGCAACCCAACTAGTGATATAGGTGTTGGGGCCTAGTTTAGTGCATGTTTCTATGATTCCTGAGTGAGGAATGGTACCCTTTCTGGCCAGTACCTTCTATGTGTTCACCATCACTGTTGTGTATTCCTGATACATCAGGGGGATGATGTGAAGATTGGGGTCACTACATTATACAGAGAACATGAGTCCCAGACTTGTGATATTTGTCTCCAAATATGTTAACAGTAACAGTATTTGTACAAGTTCCTCAGCTTATCTATTCACATTATTTGGATATCTCTGTATTGTCATGCCTTTGTCCACCCACTTTGTCTGGCTTGTTCCAGATTCATTCCACTAAAGGGCTGTGAGCATACATCTCCACTGCCAGGCTGTTTGCTGCATGTCCAGGTGTATGCCCCATGCATTGGTTCAGTTCCACAGTTTATTTGTATTTGTCTGTGAATATCACTGTTATGATCCCAGGATTTATGTCAGTGAATAATGACATAACATGTTATTTCCCAGCCACATATCCTTCAGACAGTTCTGCTGACATACACCCTTTTGTTGTACAACTGTTTGGTTCTGACAGCTATTTTCTACATATGTCCCTATATGTGCCCCATTTCTCTCTCTTATGTTTCTGGGTTACGCACTGCATGTTTTGTGAGTACACATATATACATTTTTAATATATATATATATATATATATATATATATATATATATATATATATATATATGTATATAGGTCTACTTTGAAACATCTAAAACCTATAACATCTAATTTCATAACACTGACACCAGAACATCTAAAACCCAAAACATCTAAAACCCATAACATCGAATTTCATAACCTCTAACACTACAAATCACAAGAAAATAACATCCCCTCCACATATAACAACACCAAACTACCAAACACACTTTTTACTACATTTATGCAGGGGGCCAAGCCCCCCTGCACCCCCCCATGTGGGGGGCTCCGACCCCCATACACCACGTAAATTTAATGTACCAATTCCAAGATTGCACTACAGTGGGAAAAAGTTAATTTCCTAATCCCACTATATCAAGCCGCCCCTGCAGAAACGTAGTAAAAAGTGTGTTTGGTAGTTTAGTGTCATTATATGTCATTATATTTGGAGGGGATGTTATTTTCATGTGATTTGTACTGTTAGATGTTATGAAATTCAATGTTATTGGTTTTAGATGTTCTGGTTTCAATGTTATGAAATTAGATGTTATGGGTTTTAGATGTTTTGAAGGGGAACCATATATCTCTATATATATATATATATATATATATATATATATATATATATATATATATATATATATGCCTTCAGTCATATATTTATATGTGTATCTGTATTTTAGGTATGTACGTTTCCATAGATATGTCTATATGCAACACATTATTGATTCTACAGAGCTTTCACATGGTGGTGGTATACCTGTATTGCATGATAACTTTGGAAGAGCAACATTGACTTGTACAGCTCAGATGGTGTACTGTTATGGGGCTCTGACTATGGCGTACAGGGTCCTGGGTTAAGGTCTTGGGAGTGACAGTTTTATTTACATTAATGTTAAATAACCAGACTGCATAATATGGTAGGTAAAACATCATGATGTTTAATGTCTGAAATGGCTTTGTGGTAGAGCACTTTGACTATGATGTATGGGGTCCTGGGGTTGAGACTTGGGCTAACATTTTTTTCCATTAATTTAAATAACCAGACTGCATGATATGTTAGGTAAACATCCTGCTATTCTATGTCTCATATGGCTTACTGGTTAGGTGCTTTGACTATGGTGTATGGGGTCCTGGACTTGAGACTGACATTTTTTTTCCATTAATTTAAATGACCAGACTGCATGATATGGTAGGTAACACATCATGCTATTCCATGTCTCACATGGCTTAGTGTTTACGTGCTTTGACTTTGGTGTATGGGGTCTTAGATTTGGTGCTGACATTTTTTTTCCATTAATTTAAATGACCAGACTGCATAATATGGTAGGTAAAACATCATGTTATTCAATGTCTCAAATGGCTTAGTGATTAAGTGATTTGACTATGGTGTATGGGGTCCTGGATTTGGGACTGACACTTTTTTTTCCATTAATTTAAATGACCCGACTGCATAATATGTTAAGTAAAATATCATGCAGTTCTCTATCTCAAATGGTTTAGTGGTTAGGTGCTTTGACTATGGTTTCTGTAATCCTGGATTCAAGACCTGCAAAGGTTGTTTATTTTTTTGCTACACTTTAAACTTTATTGTGGGGGGGGGTTAAATATATGTGTTTTAATTATTTTATTAGGGGTATAGACATTGATTTCTGCTCCTTTATCTGTGGGGGACTGTGTGTATGTTGTGACATGACAGGAGCTTTGCATTAACTTACCCTTGCACACAATCTGTGTGGGCAGTTAATGGGGGAACAAATAGGGACAGACTTTAAATATTGCTGTTGGGTATGGGGAATGTGTGCTATGTGCTTACTTTACTTGCATTTTGTGTTTTTTCTGTGTGTACGTAGTAGGGCATGGCAGCGCGCCTTCATACATATGCATGCTGCCGTGCTGAATGTACACAGTTGTTTCCATGCAGGAATAGCTATTCCTGCACAAAAACATTATTGAATCTGGGGAAACGATTACAAAACACATTTTTCCCTTAAGGAATAATGTAAATAGAATTAATCCATTCCAGATCCCAGAAAAATCTACATTTGATAAGGTATTATATGCATTAATGGAGTTTTATTTTACTAATAAACAGTATATGTTCACTAATAAACAGTATAACTTAACTAATAAACAGTACAACTTCACTTTAAATCAGTATAACTTTACTTTTAAACAGTATAACTTCCCTTTTAAACAGTACAGTATAAGTTTACTAATAAACAGTAGGTATAAGTTCAGTAATAAACAGTAGGCATAAGTTCAGTAATAAATTGTACAACTTTAAATTTTAAATTTTAAGTTTGTATAACTTTGATGGCCTAAAGGAATGGTGGTGAGGAAGATGGTGAGGAGGAGAGATGTTATTATTTGGAAGGAGAGTCCCTTCCATAAAAAACTTCGGCCAGCTGCCCTTCAGGGTTTTTTTCTCTGTCTGTTTTCTGTCTCTTATTACCACTGAACCCTGCTTGAGACACGCAGGTTTTAATTTTCAGTAGAAACTGATCCAATGACGCTTGTTTTTGCCTGCATTTCAAGATGCCTCTAAAGTGGGACATAGTTTGGCCACTGAACAAATTACCATTGTGGATTGTTAGATCTTTGTCAGGGTGATATTTTTCCATAAAATCTTGTACTTCCACCCATTTTGCACACATTTCCTTGATTAATGAACTGGGGACATTCTTCTTTACCTCCTCCTCACCTGAAGACAGTTCCTCAGCCACTATCTGTTGCTGCTCCCTCTGATGCTCCTGCAGCTCCTCCATGCTGAGCACTTCTTTATGTTCCTCAACTAACTCCTCCACATCATAAGTATTGACCTCCAGGCCCATAGACTGCCCTAGAGTCACGATTTCCTCCACAATACCTGTAGACCTAGGCTCAGTCTCAAAGCCTTCAAGCTCCCTCTGAGTTACAGCTTCTGGGCACAATTTCCACCAGGCAACATTCATGTTGTGTGAGAGACTTCTCCCCAGGCCTTATCAATATGATTTAGGCAGTGGAAGATATCAAAATGTTTTTTCCAAAATTCTCTCAAGGTCAACTCTGTATCTGAGGTCACTTCAAAGTACCTCTGAAAAAGTGCCTTTGTGTACAGTTTTTTTTAAATTAGAGATGACCTGCTGATCCATGGGCTGGATCAGAGGAGTTGTGTTAGGGGGCAAGAACCTCACAGTGATGAAGTTAAACTCCTCCAACAAGCTTCACTCCAAGTCTAGAGGGTGAGTGGGAACATTGTCCATAACAAGCAGAGCCTTCAGAGGTAAATCTTTTTGCAGTAAATATTTTTTCACAGATGGGCCAAACACTTCGTTCATCCACTCTATGAAGAAATGCCTGGTGACTCAAGCTGTATTATTAGCCCTCCACATCACATGTAACTAGCTTTTTATCACATTATTCTTCTTGAAAACTCACAGGTTTTCACTGTTGTAGACTACCAGAGGCTTAAGTTTTAAATTCCCACTTGCATTCCCACATAACAACAGAGTTAGCTTGTCCTTCATTGGCTTGTGCCCTGGTAATGCCTTCTCCTCTCAAGTGATGTAGGTCCTGTTGGGCATTTTTTCCAGAACAAGCCTGCCTCATCACAATTAAACACTTGTTGAGGAATAAAACCCTCAGTCTCTACATACTTAAACTCCTGAACAAATTCATCGGCATCTTCTTTGTTGGCACTGCCTGCCTCTCCATGTCACACCACACTATGTATGGCCTTTCCATGTTGCACCACAGTATGTATGGCCTCTCCATGTCACACCACACTATGTATGGCCTCGTATTTATATCACGTTATTGAAAGATGAAAATAGTGAACGCTATTTCATCGGCCCAAAAACATCTAAACATGAAAATATCGAACATTTAGAACAGCGAATTTTTTCCCATGGAAAAAATGTGCTGCTCCGAAACACATACACACAACACAAGCACATCAAACAAACAGCAACCACATGCATACACTTAAATTCCTACATCTAACGCTACACTAAACTAAACATACACTACTATCTACCTACTTACCTTAACACAAACCCTAACCGAAAGGTCCGTCACTATCGCACACTCACCTAACCCGCCCCCTATCCCTAACTCACTTAAACCGCCCCTAACCCTAAAGTCTGTCACTATTGCACACACGCCTAACCCACACCCTAACCCTAACTCACTTAACCCTCCCCTAACCCTAACGTGCAAACAACCGCACACTTACCTGAACCCAACCCGTAACTTTCCACCACAGCACTAAGAATAGCAAAGCCACAGAAACGGCCAACCAAATTCTTTCCCAAGGAAAGAATTCACTGTTCTGCAGCTTCGCTATTCTTAGCATTGACTGAATAGTGTTTGATATCGGAACATTCAATGTTTTAATTCTTTGATATTCTGATATAGACCCTATGGCCTCTCCATGTCGCACCGCACTATGTATGGCCTCTCCATGTCACACCACAATTTATGCCACTTCTCTTTTAAAAGTTTTCAAACCACCCATAACTGGCTTTAAACACTTCACTACTCTCAAGACTCATTCCAGGCTTGTTTTTCAACAGATCAGCATGCAACACTTTTGCTTTTTCACAAATGATGGCCTGTGAAATACTATTACCAGCTAACTCTTTTTCATTTACCCAAATCAACAACAATCTTTCTACTTCCTCTAGTGTCTGTGATGTTTGCTTGGTCACAGCTTTCACTCCTTTAGCAACATCAGCTGCTTTGATGGCCTCTTTATTTTTCACGATGGTGGAGATGGTTGTTCTTGGCATTCAGTACTGTATAGTGAGGTCAGACACATGGATACCACTCTCATATTTCTTTATTATCTCTTTTTTTCTGCTCTATCATGGTTCTAACTAATTTTCTTTCATGTTGGCTATCATTAGCCTTCTTAGGACCCATGATTGTACTGTACTGTACTTATTTGCACAAAGAATATTAAGCAAACAAGAAATAGAAGAAAATGTACAGTGAACCAGCTCTAGAAAGCATGATGAGTACCAATGAAATGACGAGTAGCAAGATTTTTTTTCTAGTCAAAATGTAATAAATACCAGATTGATAAGTTTCGAGGCCAATGAGTATCAAGGTACCACTGTACTGATTTTTATACCTGAAAACCTACAAACATCAAGCAAACAAGAAACAATAGACAGTGTACAGCAGACCTGTTCTAACTATCGTGATGAGTACCAAGGAAACAGCAAGTATCAAGATGATTTTTTGCTTGTTAAAATGTGATGAATACCAAATTCAAAGAGTTTTGAGGCCGACAAGTACCAAGGTACCACTGTATATATTTATATATATATATATATATATATAGTATATAGATAGATACCTATACTTATACTTATACCTATACATATACATATACATGTGTGTAAACAACACAGAAGGTTTTGCAGGTCTATAGGGCAGTCATGAGCAAACATTTATCCTGCTCAGACAATTAGTTCTTTGCAGCTAAATTTAGTCTAAGTGAGATCCAGCAGCATGGAGAGTATGCATGTCTCTAAATCTCATTAATTTTGAGCAGCACAACTCATCTCATCTGAGCAGCACAGGTCATGATGCTGCTGAAAAAAAGTGTGTTTCACCCCCAGTTGTTTCTAATACCTCTTTAAATCCCCAAGCACCTAAATGTTTTAACACTCTTTCCAGTACAAGTCTGAGCCTACTCAAACACAAAAGCAAATCAAAAGAAAAGCAAAAATTGTTATAAACTACTTAGAAACATTTTGTAGTAAAGCAAAAATATATATATATATTTATACAAACCAAGTCAAAGATTCATTGTTGAGCTGTTTGACAGATTGTCTTTCTCTGCTAAAATCATGTCTATTTGTTTGATTACAACAATCAATTTGAGGAACTCTGAGTATTTAGTTTTATTCATACTGAGCATGTCTGAGAGGTACAGATGGTTGACTGCACCTGTATCTGTCAGACTGATAACAGTAAAATATAATATCTGCCACAATGCCAAAGTACACTTAAATTCTTACAAAGCACAGAAGAGGTCTTTGTATGTTTTTTTTTTTTTTTTTGTGTAATTCAGACAAGTATGGTAGAGCTAGCTATGTACTTGCATCATAGTATATTGTTTTATAGTATATTGTTTTATTCATATTGTGGAGCTGGTTTCTTGAATTCATTTACTTTTAATCCCTGGTGTTTCTTGTTCAAAGCATTTCTCTTAGAACATCCATCTAAACAAATACTTCTGAAAATGCTTTTAAATTAAAAACAGAATTTTCAATAAAGTATTGGTACAAAATATGAGATGTTTATTTCTTTGAATTATGGTAGTATTAGTGTTGATTGTGTTAGCTTTGTAAACATATGTGATGTGCAAAATGCTACCTTCCTGACAGAAAA
This sequence comes from Protopterus annectens, assembly GCF_019279795.1. NCBI lineage: Eukaryota > Metazoa > Chordata > Ceratodontiformes > Protopteridae > Protopterus > Protopterus annectens. The sequence goes on from NC_056732.1 coordinate 1,638,618,628, forward strand.
TCTTGTGTTTATTCTAGAGTGCTGCTTTCTTCAGGAAAATAGTTATTTTGCATGAAGTCTGCTGTGTTGTTTAAGGAAAAACTCAGACCCTTGAAAAATTGACCCATCACAGCGCAATGCAATGCTTATGTCATGTGTGTGACAAAACTGTAGATACAGCACACACACACACACACACACACACACACACACACACACACACACACACACACACACACACACACACACACACACAGACTCTTATACCTGATCATAGGAAATACAAGGCAGCTGTGTCTTTTGACCATTTACACCATGCCAGAACCCACCCTTAGATCATAACCCCTGTCTCAAGGAAGGATAGCCTGTGGCAACTTTGTGAGTAGTTCTCTAATCAGGCAGGTCATGTTTGAAGAAGGTAGGGTTTCACACAGCTTAATTTGCAGGGAAGTCCATTCCAGATATGAGGGAGGCACTGTATGATGAACCTTTCTCTCTACTACGCTTCACTTATCTGCTGATGTAGATTTAGATCCTAGTTCTGGTACTTGAGGATCTATTTGATTTTTGTGGAAATAAGAGATCCAGGAGCACTGAATCTCTAGTGGCAGAGAAGGCAAGGCATAGCTCACCCATAGGAGGCGATACACTGAAAAACGTGATAGTGCCTCCAGGCTTTCCTTTAGATCTTTTAGGTCAGACATTCTCTTAGTTAGGAATCTCTGGGGTCTTTCTTGTTGTTTGATATGTTTAGTGAGATAAATCTCCAAGGGATGGCATCACCACTGTTGTGAGCCAGATCCCAGGGACAAAGCTTGTGGTTAAGTTCAGGTTAAACCATTTAAAAAGTGACTCAGCTAGAGATCTGTTAGATCTTATTTAGTACTATTTATTAAGCAGCTAAGAACAATATCAGCTCCAATGGAGGAAGTAGTTTTGGTCTTGGAAAGTATATTCAGTATATGTTTAAAAGTGATGATGGGGCATCTGAGTGATTCATGGGTAGGTGGTCTTTGGATGGTCATCTCTTTGGTAAAATTAACATTTTTTTTGTCAATGTCTGTTGGATCAGAATTGGTGGTGATGTTCTGAATAAGTTCAAAGCAATGTTAGGTGTTGCTCCTTAGTTTTCTAATATAGCTAAAGAAATATATGAAATTATTGATGGCATCTTTTCCTAACCTATGTTTATGGGTTATTTGGTATTTTCCAAGCTTTAGCAATACTTCTATTATTTCCTTGAAGTGATTTTCTTTGCTCTGCTGTATTCCCTAAAGGAGATTTATTTTTCTTTTATTGTAGAGTTTATTTACAGTAGACTCCCTCTTATCTGGTCTTGCTGAGATTGCACCTCAGGCTGGATAAACTAATGGCTGGTTAATCAGAAAATGCATACAAAATAACATTTATAGGTTGTAAATCAGTTAGAACAGGGCTGTCCAACAGTAAGTAATCCAAGGGCTGCATTAAAAAAGAAAGATTTATCTGAGGGCTGCATCCATAATAATAAATACAGTACATATATTGAAATTACTTGGAGAGTCCTATGGTGTTATTTAGGTTTAGCAAGTAGTTCAAAAATTTCATAAGAAAGAAAAGTCAGGGTGCTTATAAAAGTTTTTATTGAAACAACAGACAATTTGCAGCAATTTTTAAAGAAAAAATGTCTTTCCATTAAGGGCCAGTTTTCTAGCTGTAGTAAAATATTAAATCTTCTGGCATTCAACCAGCATAACTCAGTTGTTAGCAGTGTCAGTGTTTCCTTCTGCATGCTCACTCTTCTTGGCAACCTCTGGCTCAGTGCTTAAGAAATTCTTCACAGGTCTGATCCAATGAAACTTGTTTGATACAAATGCACAAAAAATTAGTCCTTTTTAAAAATGTAATGTCTGTCCTGGAATGCTTATAAGACCTCTATTTAAAGTTATGATCAAATCCTGCATGCATTTGTGACCAGCATACCTCTCAACCTCTTCACTTGAGCTCTGTGGTAGTTCAGCTTTGTTTACTAAAGTAGCTATATCAATGTCGATGCTTGTAGTTGCTAATTGCAGTAAATTTGCAAGAGAATTATCTGTCAGTGAATATCTGTACATTGATTTAATGAATTTCATCACTGAAAAAGTGCTTTCACAAAGATATTTGCTCCTGAGCATTGAGCACATCTTAAGTCCAAATTTCCTCAATTTCGGTTACATCTCTATTGGTAGTAATTTAAAAAAACATATCCTGCTTTTTCACTTCTGTTAGTATAAAAAGGGTCTGATTGCAAATTGCACAATTCCAGCTGAAGGTCGGATCTTACATTTTCAATGGTGACAGTCAAGGGTTGAGAAAAAATGTAAATATCTTCCTCAATTTCCTTAAAAATCACCAAATTGATTCTCAGAATCCTCAATGATAATGATCATTTCAAAATACTTCACACGACCTGAAATGATATTTCCTAAAAATTCTTAATTTCTTTAAAATATTCTTTGCAATTTGGAAAAAAAAAAGTAAAAGTATTATTAGCCAATGTTAATTTAGAAAGCTTCAATTTACTTTTAAAGCCTTCTTTCAAATGACCATATTAGCTGGCAATATTCTGTTGTTTGCCCTGCAGTTAAAGCTCAACTCATTCAAATGGTTGGTCATATCTGTTATAAATGCAACATCTGATAAAAATATGGGATGTTGCATTAGATTTTGAAGTTCTGTTGTATCAAACTTCACATAATTTTTAATAAATATGGGTATTCCTTTCCGAATTGCAAACAAGCATTCCAGACATTTTTCAGCACTCAACCAGCAAATATCAGAATGAAGGCGCAAATCACCATGTGCAGCATCCATTTCACTCTAGAAATCTCAAAACTTATGATGATTCAGAGATCTATTCTCTCCTCATATTATAGGGTCTACTTCAGAAGAACAAAATAACAGAATGCCGACTTTTAAAATCCCAAGAAGAGAAAGCCAACAACCACAGAAAACCGATGTCCCAGAATACCAACTTCCAACTCCAGGTAAGCAACCACTTGGCCAAAAAAACACAAAATTAAACCCACGTATCACCTAAATAAATATACCAACTCTGAGGTTGCACTACTGTGGGGGTAAGGGTCAAAGTTCAACCTGGTGGCCAAGTGGTTACTTACCTGGAGTTGGAAGACAGTTTTCCGGGACGTCACTTTTCTATGGTTGTTGGCTTTCTTGTCTCGGGATTTTAAAAGTTGGCCTTGTAGTATTTTGGTCTTCTGAAGTAGACCTGTATTATATTAGTTATTTTTACAGCTACTTTCATGGCATTGACCCGATGTAGAAAATTTCCACAGAGTACTTCTTGATGAATTATAATTGTAGGGCAGTTAATATTATTTTGTTTCAATAGTTCACAAAAGCTGATTCCGGTCCCCATCATAGCTTTGGCCCCATCTGTTATGATGCAGGATCATTTATCAAATCCTCCATAGTTCATAGCAGACTTTTGAACTGCTTTGAAAATAACAATACCTTTAGTAGTCCCCTATAAAGATATAAGACTGAGGAGTTCTTCATTAATAGTAAAGTCCTCTTGAATAGTTTGAACAAAAATTAAAAGTTGACATAGGTTCATAGGTTCATAGGTTCATACTAGGCTAGCTGCCCTAGGGCATTTATAAGCCTAGCCAGAGTGTATGTGGCTTACACCACCCCTTAGGATGAGAATACTACGCCCTTTTAGGGTTTAGTTTACTATGCCTCTGTCTAGTAGTGACACAGAGATGACCCCCGGGGTAAACCTACGATCTCCCATCCACTCGTCGAGATTTCTCTTGAATAGAGTCAGTGAGGGGCTCTGCCTAACATGGACTGGGATTCTGTTCCAGAGTGTAGGGAGCCTCTGGGTTATGAATCTGTCCCTCCAGCACGTCCTATTTATTTCTGTGTTGAGGTTTAAGTCACTTGTTCTTGTGGCTCTGATGGATTTGGATTTTCTGAGGTGGAGCATGTCCATTAATTCAGGATTGGACATGGCCTTGTATGTCAGGCACAGATCACCTCTGAGTAGGTGGTATGCGACTGAATAGAGCTGGAGTTTTTTCAGTCGGGCAGCATATGACATATGTTTAAGACCCTTTATCCTCTTGGTGAGGAACGTTTGGGGTCTTTCCAACTGCTGCAGGTGTCGGGTGAGATACATCCCAAATGGGGCATTGTACTCAATCATTGGCCTGATAAGAGAAGAGTACAGGGGCACAATGACCTCTCTTGATCTGGATGTGAAACCCTTCATGATAAGGTGGGCAATATAGAAGGTCTTCCTAACCACTTTGGTAATGTGAGTGTCAAATGAGAGGTTACTGTCAACCTGGGTCCCTAAGTCCCTGATTACCTCTTCCGTACTTAATGGATTACTGCCTATGTGGTAATTTGTCGGTACCTTGTTTTTCCCAAAGGGTATGACTATACATTTTTTGGCGTTCAGCTTAAGGCCATGGCTCTGGCACCAATTATCCATTTCTTTGAGGCCTCTCTGAAGGATGTTTGTGTCCGCTGGAGTATCAATTATGGCACCCAGTTTGCAGTCATCTGCGAACTTTGTCAGCCACAATCCTCCTATGTTTGCCTGTACCTCAGAAAAATAAATGCCGAACAAGAGGGGTCCCAGGACTGAGCCCTGTGGGACACCGCTTGTGACTAGCTTAGAGTCTGACATAGCTCTAGCAACTCTGACCATGTGGGTTCTGTCCTTGAGCCAGTTTGCAACCCATCTTGTGACATATGGGTTTACATTTAAGCTGGTGAGTTTGTCTATGATGCCCGAGTGGGGTATTGTGTCAAAGGCTTTTGCAAGGTCAAGGTAGGCTGTGTGAACTGCCTTACCCTCATCAATGGCCTTAGTGACTGTTTCAAAAAAGTCGACCAAGTTCAAAAGGCAGGATCTGCCCTTGACAAAGCCAAATTGGGTAGGATCCAATGTCTGTAGGTCCCCAATGTCTTTGTTTATGAGTTCCATAATGATCCTCTCCATAGCTTTGCAAACCAGGCTCATCAAGCTTATGGGGTGGTAATTTCCAGGGTCCGTAGAAGCACCGCCTTTGTGAAGTGGGACCACTGTTGCCGTACGCCACTCTTTGGGTACGTATCCTGTGGTAAGGCTAAGATTAAACAGCAGCCTTATGTGTGGGTTTAGTTCCTCTTGGAGTTCATGTAGCACACAGCCCGGGACACCATCCGGTCCCATTGATGCTGTGTTTTTAGCTTTAGAGAGGGCGGCTCTCACCTGGGAATCTGAGATGTTAGGGAGGCTACACTCTGCTGGGATAGTTATTTCTCCTTTTGGGGGGGAGGGGGAGGAGAAATTTGCACTGAACCTGTCTGCCAGAATGTTGGCAATGTCAGTGGGTTTAGTGTATTTTGTGTCATTTTGGACTAACTCTGAGCATATCTGGGAGTTTCCACCCAGGTTTCCAACATAGCTAAAGAAGGCCTTGTGATTGTCTTTTGTGTCATTTGCGATTTTTCTCTCAAAGTTGGCCTTGGATGATTTTATGAGTGATCGTAGTTTTTTGCTAGTACTGATCAGAGATGCCTTCCCTTTAGGGATTTTGCTCTGTCATGTAGTAGCTTCCTCCTTCTGTTGTAAAGTTTGTTTATGGCTGGGGTCCACCAGACCGGTCGCCTGCCTTTGGGGAATGGGTCTTGGTTTTATTTGGGATTGCATGATCCATGCATTCTTGAAGGTGCCCATAGAAGGCATTTGCAAAGGATTCAGCAGTGTGGGTTGTGGTTTCCACTGGCCCAGGGGCCTTGAAAGATACCACTTCAGTCTTAAGAAGTGTGAAGTTTGCTTTTGAGAAGTTCTTCACTGTGGTCTTTTGTGCAGGGGGTGGGGGCGGGATGTGGATTTCCAGTGAGATTAATTTATGGTCTGATCTTACCAAAGAGGGATGTACTTCGGTGTGGAGCATTTTGTCCCCATGTTTGTGATGATCAGGTCTAGTATATTGTCTCCTCTTGTGGGAATGGTGACTAGTTGTTCCATTGCATTTGAGTTTATGAATTCTAAGAACCTTTGGGCTAGGGTGTTGAGGCTTGAGTAATGTTCCCAGTCTATGTTTGGGTAGTTGAAGTCTCCCAAAATGATGGTATTTGGAGAGACATTCATACTCTCCAGTGTCTTCAGGAAGGCTGTGTGGGGTTCCTGAGTTTGAGAGGGTGGTCTGTAGCATGCTATAAACTGTAAGGCAGTTTTGCCTATAGTTAGTTGCACCTGGATAGTCTCCGATGCTTCGTGCATTGCCACTAACTTGGAGGTGTGGGTATCTTTGATGAAAATGGATACTCCCCCTCCTTTTGTGGTTCTGTCCAAGTTTTGGGGCCGAAAAGCATGATATGAGGTAAAACCTGATAGTGCTGGGGTGCTCTCAGGAGCCTTGAACCAGGTTTCAGTCACTGCACAGACATCAATGTTCTCCATACTGAGGAGGGCTTCGAGGGCATACATCTTGAGGTTTAGACTTCTGGCATTGAGCAGCATTACCCTTAGTTTTTTTCCACTTGTGTTTTCTAGGGAGGTAGGTTTGTCATTTGAGCCTTGCCTAAAAAGGCAGTATGGGGGTGGCAAGAGCCTTGGCCAATATCTGGAAGCCCAGGGTTGACAGGTGCAAACCAACCCTTGCGAAGCAACGTGGCTTGTCAAGCATGTCATCCCAAGCAGACAGACACTGGATCCCCTTAGAATGACACCAGTAATTAAGCCAATTGTTAAAACTGATCATTTTGTCTTTGTACTGTGGCATCATTCTTGGTGAGGGTAAGATGCTGCTCAGGGTCAGGGTCACACCGGCCTGGGCTACATAATCAGAGAGCTCCTCTATGTCTTTTTTCATGTAGTCCAGGGAGGTACGTCTCAGGTCGTTCACACAGGCATGTACAATGACTGAGTCACATTTGTACTTGCTGTGGAGTGACCTGAGTGCTTGTGTTATGTGGCGGATTCTAGCTCCCGACAGGCAGCTTACTGTGACCCTCTCCTTGTTCAGTCTGGTGAGTGGGATGTCAGTGTGCCTGACTATGGAGTCACCTATTACAAGTGTGTCTGGCATGTTGTTTGGCCTTAAGGGCTGTGACTGTTTAGCACACTGACTTTGTGAACTATGTGTTGCATTTGCTATGTCTTGAGGTGGTGGTTGCTTGGGTGTCTGTGTGGAGGCCTCTGTTGTTTTGGTAGATTTTTAATCAGTGCCTCTGAGTATGTTTTTGTGTGTTTATGTGTTTGGTTTGCAGTTGTGATAGTTCTATGTGAGACTGGGTTTGTGGTGTGCGTGGTTACCTTCTCCTCCTGACTGGTCTTGCCAGTACTGAATTGAGAGAGCTCAGCCTCCAGTTTGGCTATATAGTTGCATCTCTTGCATATATTTGTATTTGTTGGGAGGAGGAGAAAGTTGTCTGTGTACATGAGGCAATTGTAACATTGCCTCAAGATTCTCAGATTCACCAGCTGAACAGGAGAGGATGCCAGCAACTGACCCTTCGACATGCTAGAAATAGTGAAAAAGATTGCTGTGTAACTGAGTCAGAAAGGACCTATAGGGAAATGGGTACTCAACAGAATTTAGGTGAATGAAGTACTTTTCTTTTGTTTAAGAGTGCTTTACCTGTATACAAAATGCTTTAGGAGCAAGTGCTGAGCTTTTCAGATAGAGTATAGGCTGTTTAGATTGCAAGTAAAACAGTTCTAAGGGAAAAATTGAAGAGCAGACTTGGCAGAGCCAGAAAAAGTTTAACCTTGTTTAACCAAGTTTAACCTTGTTTAACTGCTGCGCTATCATACGATCGCAAAGCCGTGCAAAGGCGGATTTTAAGCAGTGAACTGCAAAAGAGCTAGGAATGGTCCCAAACAACCAATTACTAACAGCTTCTTGTGCTGAGGTCACTTCCCCCAAGGATAGGTAGGCTGCTCAAGGCTCCCCACTCCCACTGGTGAGCAAAGAAACTTCCTTTTATCCAAGTAAGGTAATGGACAACACAGGAACTACACCACAGCCCAGAATACAGCAATGCCTGTATACTGGTCTAAACTAGTCAAGAAAGGCGGGAAAACAAGGATTATTTTTTTGTTTTTTTTGCAGAAATACACAGAAAATGTAGAGACAGTGATAAATTTGTTACACAGGCTAGCACACTTTAGTGGGCAGCCTCCACAGTTCAATTAAACAAACAAACAAGCAAACTTTCGACTAAATTTGACTAAATGTAACTTTAAGTGCAGTTTTTAAAATAAATGCAGTAATCAGTAAAAAAAACAGTTCAGGCTAGTTTAAAGTAAGCAGCAGAAGCTATTTTCAGTGAAAAAAAGCAGAGATACTTAAATCCAGAAGGTAGTCGCTTTTTCGAGTTCCTTGCTGCTAGGACCACTCTGTAAACCCACGTGGAGCTTGTCTGAGCAGTATAGCCAGAAAAAAACACCCAGAGGAGGATTTTAAGCAGTGAACTACAAAAGAGCTAGGAATAGTCCCAAACAACCAATTACTAACAGCTTCTTGTGCTGTGGTCACTTCCCCCAAGGATAGGTAGGCTGCTCAAGGCTCCCCACTCCCACTGGTGAGCAAAGAAACTTCCTTTTATCCAAGTAAGGTAATGGACAACACAGGAACTACACCACAGCCCAGAATACAGCAATGCCTGTATACTGGTCTAAACTAGTCGAGAAAGGCGGGAAAACAAGGATTATTTTTTTGTTTTTTTGTTTTTTTTGCAGAAATACACAGAAAATGCAGAGACAGTGATAAATTAGTTACACAGGCTAGCACACTTTAGTGGGCAGCCTCCACAGTTCAATTAAACAAACAAACAAGCAAACTTTCGACTAAATTCGACTAAAAGTAAATTTTTGTGCAGTTTTTAAAATAAATGCAGTAATCAGTAAAAAAACAGTTCAGGCTAGTTTAAAGTAAGCAGCAGAAGCTATTTTCAGTGAAAAAAAGCAGAGATACTTAAATCCAGAAGGTAGTCGCTTTTTCGAGTTCCTTGCTGCTAGGACCACTCTGTAAACCCACGTGGAGCTTGTCTGAGCAGTGCTTTCATCCAGACAGAATGAAAAGCACTCACATTTTGCTATTAAATCACACAGCTTTTTTGAAACATATTATCTATGTGTTGTACGCATCTTGCAATGGTCTGTTGCGATAATGACACGGTTTCAAACTTCTCAGCTAATTTTGGCTCATTGAATTGTTTTGCCATTTCAATTGCACATTTCTTCACTATCACACATCACTAAAAGGCTTTTTTGATTTTATTAACTCCAATGCTCCTTTGTACAAAGTGGCAAAGCTAGAAATTTGTTCAGTGCTAAGTTTTGCAAAAAAATGGTTTGGTGCATCAATTTCTTCTTATATTCTGCAATAATGGTGCGTCTTGATTCTCCACTATACATATCAAATATTTTATTATGTAATGTACTGTAGTGTTTTTTCACATTATATTCTTTATGCACTGACAAAATTTCTATGCAAACATCCATTGAATTTTATTCCTGCTGTTTGTAATCAGATAGTATGATTCCTACTGGCTTTGACACATTCGCTTTTCATCTTCAATTTTTCTTTTCCTGTTAGGCATTTTTGTTTGAGCATAAGCTTCGCCCTCGTGACCAAACCACACCAACCAGGCGAGGGTTATTGCTATATTACAGCATCGTTTACATGCTGACTCATTTGACCTTTGTGAAAAAAAGGCATCACAGAGGAACTATTGGTCAATAAATTTGGCCATTGTTTACATTCTGCCATAAAATAATACTTCCATAATACTGTTCCCAACAATAATGCAAAAAAGAAGGAGGCAGCACCCCACTCAAAAAAAAAAAAAAAATCAAGGTATCTATAGAAAGTGATTGTTAAGACAAACTTTTGAGCATGCTAGCACTTTATCTTTTCGGCTGTTTTGGTTGCTGACTTGCCTAAAAAAGCTTAGAAATAAACATTATCATTCATTAGTGCCTAGTGATGGTTTTAATCTAATGACTGGCTGGTTTATGCTAACCAGTTGGTAATCTTGCTTTTCTTTTTCTTTGCATCTGCTATGTTTCAGAACTCAGTGGTATTTAACATCTACATTTGTGGTGAGAAGAAGTAAAGGGGAATAAAAGAAGCATTATATTTGTGAGGCTGTTTTAAAAGTCAGACCAGGAGTCCATCATTTACTAGGTCCTTTCCTTTTACACAGTGGTCACGTCATCATCCACGAGCAAGTATGTAAACAGATAAGCTAGCTTATGCTTTGAGACTTTCATTTCAGATGTTTAATAAATCATAAAATCAGGAAAAAATATCTAGCTAAATAAGTGCAATAATATAAAATAGTTAAATGAAATGTTGTTTTGCCAAAGTTGGATGGAAGGGGTATGAGATATTTTTCATGTTTAGTGGGCAGTAGTGAGGTACTTTTCCATTATTGGGGCACCAGTTCTAATGAGCGCTTGGAATCTTAGAAGGCACTCGCAATGTTTGCACAGCCTTTCTTCTGTTATGCCCTGAATCAAAGTTGTAGCTTTTTCTGATAAAAGAGCAAGGACGGCACTAGTCACAAAATAATGCTCTGTATTACAGCCACTTTTCTTCCATTTTCCAAAGACAGCTGTTAACACTGTACTTATTAATTTCAATATAAAATCGCCCGTAATCATGAACCTGGTACCTTGTTCCATCTTTTTCATGATCCTGAGGTAAGAGACTGAAACTGTAATGTTTGCAATTGGATTCCGAAGTATGTTTCCTGACATCTGCATTCCATGCGATCTTGTCCTGAAATAAGTAGCCAATCGGTTGAGAAAGGCATTTGAGAAGATTTTACTTATACAACTCTCAGCTATCCCTATTTTTCAGTGACGTTCGTGATTTTGACTAAAAATGTTGCTCTTCTCCACCCTAAAACTGAGAATCAACTTGAGGAAAGGTGGTGGATCACACCCAAATAATAATGGCACAAGTTATATTTAAAGATTTTGTCTGCTTCAGAAAATACACTTTAATTCAAATCCCTTTATTGTGTTAATAGAGACAATATTTAGATAAGACTCGATGATTCCTGGGAGAATATGCTAGCACCCAATGTGCAGATCTGTGTGGATGTCCTGAAGCATGTAATGAACAGCAGAGTGTCGACTAATTGCTGCAGTTTTGTCTTCTGTTAGGGTTATTGGATGTATACAAAAAATCAGTAATTTAGTATGCCCAACTTGCAACCGATTTGTACATCCTACTATCTGTACAATAAGGTTCGATTAGCAACTGTAGACCAGGGAATGATGCAATTTGCAAAGGCAGGTCGATTGGATGATGGGTCAGATTGAAGGTCCACAAGGTTAAATGATCAGAATAAATGTGGCAAGAAGTGCTTAGAAATTGAACAAAGAAACTAGTTTACATCATACCTCATAAATGTGAGCCTCCACATTTTCACAAAACATCCATATTTTTGGTCTCTTCCTCATAAAATTTGTAGTTTTCTGGAAAATCATTGAGGATTGAAATTATTAAATAATGACAGACATTTCAGACTTCAAATTCTTCAGAAAATACATGCTAACATAAAACATATTATTCTAACAACATTCTAAGTTTATAAGAAGAATATTTTAAATTTGTCCCAGTTTTTGGGCCTTTGTCCTCCTTTATTTTGGCTTTGTCCATATTTCTTGTGCTAAGAAGTTGAGAGGTATGGTTTACATAGTTGGGAAACAGGAGAAGAAATAAGGCATTTTCAGTAACAAAAATGCTTATCTAACAACAGAAATGAAGGCGTATAATCGACAAGACCATATAAAAATAGACGTTTAACCTATAAAGAGCATACATGCTTTCTGTACTTTATGGATATGAATTCTATATGCAAACAGCTTCAATCCTTAAAATCAATTGACACAACACAGAAACTGAATTATGTAGGTAGAAGGAATATTAAAGAAAATATCTCTCATTACAGCCACACAAACAGACACACACATGCACACACACACTGACACACACATACAATAATAGCCATTAGACATTTAGACCTTACACAAATGTCACTTTTTTGTGATACTGAAGAAGGGTTCTTTACTCCAAAATCAGTCTATTGTGTTTTTGGCACCATTTATCATGAAATAAATTACCAAAAGATTCTGCTTTGGTGTGGTTTTGCCTTGTGTGCTGGACATTAAGTATTAAGAGTGAGAGATATGTGAAATGGGTTAACACTGTTGGGATAGTACTGATATTCTACCGTTTTATGTCAGTATATGATGTCTCCAAAATATAAAGGACACAGTGGTCTAAGTGAATAAAATAGGGCAATTATTTATTTATTTATTGTTATTTACTTATTTATTTATTTGTTTGTCTAATTATTTATTGTTTTCCATTGCAAGCAACGTTTGGTTAAATTCTGATATACTGCTGTTTCTTCCATATACAAGCTCTTCAAGGGATTTGGTTTTCCTCGTTTGAAATAGAAATGAAAGAAACATACAAAAAAGACAAAATAAAAAGAAAATGGGAAGAAACCATTGTTTTTTGAAGTCAGAATTAGATTACAGAAATATTTTATTTGCCAGCTGTTTAATCTTCTTTGCTAAAATATGGCTGAAATTATTTGACTTCATTATCATCCCTTTGTGTGTGTGTGTGTGTGTGTGTGTGTGTGTGTGTGTGTGTGTGTGTGTGTGTGTGTGTGTGTGTGTGTGTGTGTGTGTGTGTCCATGTCTGTGTGTGTACAGTTTTGAAAAAGGATAAGAGTGTATTACTGCAAAGAAAAGAGCCTCTAAGTCATTGAATAAGCCTTCTCTGGTGACTTCAGTATATACTTTAATAATACCTGTTCATTCAAAACATATCACAACAGCTACTAATTATGTTGTTTACAAAATATCTTTGGATTGGGGGACTATTTCTTACCCTGAGACTAAAGGGAAATAAATATTGTTGTCAGATCACTATGACCTGCAGTTGCAGGAAGAACTCATATGTATGAGAAGAAACAATTTTTGGTGGTTGGGGCTTATCATATGTCATTTTTTTTCTGCATGGTAGTACTTGCATATATATGCCTGCACAACATAGGGTGAGACTCATGAAGATGGAACTGCAGCTTGGAGTGTGTTGGTATCATGCACCGAACCCACAGACATTGCCAATATCCTAGCTGACAGGTTCAGCGCAAACTTCTCCCCCCCTTCCCCACCAAAAGGGCAAATATCTATCCCAGCAGAGTGCTGCCCCCCTGACATCTCAGATGCTCAGGTAAGAGCCGCCCTCTCCAAAGCAAAAAACACAGCATCAATGGGAACAGATGGTGTCCAGGGCTGCGTCCTACATGAACTCCAAGAAGAACTAAACCCAAACATAAAACTACTGTTCAGTCTCTGCCTTACTACAGGATATGTACCCAAAGAGTGGCATACAGCAACAGTGGTCCCTCTCCACAAAGGTGGTGCCTCAACGGATCCTGGAAACTATCGCCCCATAAGCTTGACTAGCTTGGTCTGCAAAGCTATGGAAAGGATCATCATGGACCTCATAAATAAAGATATTGGGGACCTACAGACACTGGATCCTACCCAGTTCGGCTTTGTTAAGGGCAGATCCTGCCTCTTAAACCTGGTCAATTTCTTTGAAACAGTCACCAAGGCCATTGACGAGGGGAAGGTGGTCCACACAGCCTACCTGGACCTTGCAAAAGGTCTAGGTAGGCTGTGTGGACCACACAGCCTACCTGGACCTTGCAAAAGCCTTCGATACAATACCCCACTCGGGCATTATAGATAAGCTCACCAACTTAAATATAAATCCTTATGTCACTAGATGGGTTGCAAACTGGCTCAAGGACAGAACCCACATGGTTAGAATTGCTGGAGGCATGTCAGACTCCAAACCAGTTACAAGTGGCATCCCACAAGGCTCAGTCCTGGGACCTCTCTTGTTCGGTATATATTTCTCGGAGGTACAGGCTAACACGGAAGGACTGTGGCTGACCAAGTTCGCAGATGACTGCAAACTGGGCACCATAATAGACTCTCCAGCCGACACAAGCATCCTACAAAAGGGCCTCATAGAAATAGACAACTGGTGCCAGAGCCATGGCCTCAAGCTAAATGCCAAAAAGTGTATAGTCATCTCCTTTGGCAAAAACAAAGTGCCCACAAATTACCACATAGGTGGTAATCCATTAAGTACGGAAGAAGTAATTAGGGACCTGGGGACCCAAGTTGATAGCAATCTCTCATTTGACAGCCACATGGCCAAAGTGGTTTGAAAACATTGTATATAGCCCACCTAATCATGAAGGGATTCACATCTAGATCAGGGGAGGTCATAGTGCCTCTTTACTCATCCCTCATCAGGCCCATAATTGAGTACAATGCCCCTTTTGGGATGTTCCTTACCAGACACCTGCAGCAACTGGAAAGACCCCAAAAGTACTTCACCAAGAGGATCAAAGGGCTCAAACAGATGACATATGCTGCCCAGTTAAAGAACCTCCAGCTCCACTCAGTGGCATACCACCTGCTCAGAGGCGATCTGTGCCTGATGTAAAGCCATGTCCAACCCGGAATTAATGGACATGCTGCACCTCAGAAAATCCAAATCCCATCGAGCTACGCGCTCGAGAGACTTGAACCTCAGCACTGAAATAAATAGGACATGCTGGAGGGACAGATTCATAACCCAGAGGCTCCTTTCACTCTGGAATAAAATCCCAGTCCAGGTTAGGCAGAGTCCCTCATTGACTCTCTTCAAGAGGAATCTTGATGAGTGGATGGGAGATAGTAGGTTTACCCCAGGTATCACTTCTGTGTCACTGTTAGACAGAGGCACAGAATACTAACCTCGAAAAAGGGCATAGCAAAATTAATTTAAAATGGGTGGCGAAAGCCAAACACACTCTGGCTAGGCTTACAAATGCCCTAGGGCAGATAGTCTAGTATGAGCCTATGAACCTATGAACCTATGCGGTAGGTGAAAGATGACTGCATTATGCAGACATGGTAGAGGATACTTTCATCATGTCAAAAACATGCCATGAACATAGTTGAATGAGGCTACACCAAACAACTGAACTAGTGATGGGTACCTCCACATGCTCCAGCTATGCTGGAATTTAAGTTGCATCTTGCAAAAAATATTCGTGAGTATAATTTCAAGATGCACAGATGTGGTGGATGGTGTCTGCAACAAGCCACAGACATGGAAGAAAGTAAACACTGCATAGAGCAGTATACCTCCAGACTTCAAGGAAAAAGTGATCTGTGGCTCTCTCATGTGTGCTCATGAAGGGTTATTCTGTTATCCCACAGACTGAGTCATTTGTTGTTTGTGAAGAAAAAGACATAAAAAAGAAACTACTGGGCAATAAACTAGAGTGTTGCCTGCATACCACCACAAAATAATATTTCCATAATATTATTTCCAAAAATAAAGCAAGATATGGTATAGCGTGGCTGTATAACATGTGACAAAATTGGAGTGTGACTGCATCCTATCACAAACACAGTCAAAGATGGCTGTCATCCTATAGATATGAGAGTGTGACTCCACCATGCAGCAGATATGGTGTAACATGGCTGCATCAGTTCACATGCATGGTGGAATATAGCTGAAACATTCCACAAATATGGTGGAAAGTGGCTTCAGCATGCCACAGACATAGTAGAGTGTGACTGCATTGTGCCACTGACATAGTAGATTATGGCATCACCATGCCATTGACATGGTGTAATACTGTGCCATCATGCTGCTGAAATATTGGAGGGTATTTCCATCATGCCATTGCCATGGCATAATGTGGCTGCTTCAGTCTACAAACATGATGTAAAGTGACTTTGTTATGTTACAGACATGGCAGACTGTGACCCCTCATGCCATACACATGGTATGTTGCGGATGTAGTATGCCTAATATGATGTAAGGTGGTGCCAATATGCTACAAATATGGTGGAGTGTGGCTCTGTTATGCCATAGACATGGTGGATATTGGTGGCAATGGCTCTATCAGGCATTAATGAGGAAAAGGCCTAAAAGTAGCAAAACAGCAAGTGTCCAGAGCAGTAACCAGAAGCAGACACCCTATACCAAGTTTTATAGGCACAGTTTGTGAATGCAGCTTTCATCCATTTGATTTGCAAAGAGCAGACTTTGTCTAGGCTTGGGATGTGCCATCCCAGTGAAGTTGGAAAATTAACCTAATCACAGCTGGGGAGGATGCAGACCTGGGGATGCATGCTTCTCTGCTCATTACCAGCAGGGCTGCAACGGTAAGGAAATGTGCTACTCAGTTTTACACATCTCAGTTATAGGAAACAAGGGCAAATACAGGTACTAATATAGGTACTGAATACAGACTGGTAATAGAGCAGGAAGGCACAGAATATATACATATCACTACCATGGGGGGGGTCAGTAACACTATGCACACAGAAGTTGAAGTGGGCAGTGGGGTGTTTAACAATGCAGACTGCTGATGACATACTGAAGGGCACAGGATTCTGACTTCTGGCAGGTGGAAGATGAAAGAATAGGTCTGATAACCACTATTTCAGAGTAATGTGAACTGGGAGCAGAGTAGAGTAGGGGATACTTGAACTGCCAAGCCTGTGGGATGGTCTGATACTGGCAGAAGGCAGGCAGGCAGGATGCATTCCAAAAGTTTTTTGAGCACTTCCCTAACCTAAGTCTGCTACAACAGACATGTTCATGAATCTTAATCCTTAATAAAGCCACTATAAACCATAGGGGCATTTAGAAAACCCAGCAGTAATATAGAATAGTGGACTTCATCAGTGCATTGTGTTGCTCTCAGAATGTTACAGCAATAGTATAGTTTCACACCCATTGCCACTGCAACATTCTGACAGATTCTGATGAATTTTCTGGTTGTCACCCCACCCATCCCCACCACTGTCCATCTTAATAATAAAGCATGTTCACTGGTGGGAGTTGAGGAAGTAATAGTTCACATTACAAATGTATCTACTGGTTGGCAAATAAAAATGCTAAAGTAGTCACTTCTTTTACTGTAGATCCCATGGAACTCAATGTAGCAATGTGGTACAGGAATATGCAATCACAGAAAGCACTAGATCTTTCATACCAGTATTACTTAGTAGACTAGATCAGCCCATAATGCAAAGTCCAATATTTTACATAATTGCCACATACTCTAGCAAAAACAAATGGGGCAGGCTGATTCATGGATCATGATCCATCATTTTATTTCTGGAGTCCATTAATGAAAAAATATAAGGGGAAAAGGCCTTTGAAATTCTAACAGTTAAGACAGATGATTAAGGCTATGAGCTGTCAGTAATCTTTACCCTGTAGTCCAGGGACTGACTCTTTCAATTTCTATTGGCAAGCTCTATTACTAAGCAAGTCACTTAAACTGAGTGCTCATGAAAAGAAACACTTGTATCCAATTAGCTTACCCCACTAACAAATAAATAAAAAGGTCATGGACTGCTGTACAAATATGGCTTTTTTTCCCAACTGGCACATTACTGTGAGCCTGCAGAAGTTTTAAGCAAGCAAAACTCAGCCATCTAAAACTGCTGACATAAATGTTTTGGTGCTCAAAATCTCTTGATTATTTCATTGTTTGAAATGTTCACTTATTTCTTGACAATATGTGATGACCTTCCTTGTTTTATTATCTTGACTACTTTGTTATTTAAAATATTCTCTTACTTCTTGTCATTGTGCTATTTTTTCTTTTTATCTGTCTCTTAACACGTTTGTTCTTTTTTCTGTTATTTCTTGACATTATGTGCCTTTTGTTGTGTTATTTCCTAGCATTGTGTCTCTCTTTCTATTTCTTGCCATTGTATTTCTTTCATTCTTTCTTTTGTGTTATCTCTTGACATCGTATTTCTTTCTTTCTCTTATGTGCTGACATTGTGTTCTGAAATCTCTGCCATTATTTTCTAACTTCAATCTTTAATGATTTGCCATTAATTTGCCAGAAAAATACAATTTCATGAAAAACAGACCAAATATATGAGGCAAAAATCTGGATATTCTGCGAAAATCTGTACAGTTGAGAGGTATGATGCTGCTTTTAGTTCTAGAGTCCGGACATCCTCCCCACAGCTATGCTCTGTTGTTTACTGTTTGTGTAAGATGGGGACTTGTGACTGAGTCGGTCTAGATCAGGTGCAGTTATATGCCACATGATTAGTCCTGACATCGTCCCCACAGCTATACTGTGCTGTTTAATGTTTGAGTAAGATGGGGACTTGTGACTGAGTCAGTCTAGATCAGATGCAATTATATGGAACATGATTAGTCCTGACATCCTCCCCACAGCTATGCCCTGCTCTTTACTGTTTGTGTAAGATGGGGACCTGTGACTGAGCCGGTCTAGATCAGATTCAGTTATATGGAACATGATTAGTCCTGACATTGTCCCCACAGCTATACTGTGCTGTTTAATGTTTGAGTAAGATGGGGACTTGTGACTGAGTCAGACTAGATCAGATGCAGTTATATGGCACATGATTAGTCCTGAGGAACTGGGAAGCAGAACACTATTCAATAAAAGATATTTAGGGTTAGAGAGGTCTATAGATGTTGGCAGGTTGGATGGACCTAGGTGGGTGGGTAAGTGGCTATAGCCATGGATAGGTCATATGTGTGAAGTCTGGGAAATGTTAGGACGTAAACATGCAGTAAACTGTAAGGTCTGGAACTCAGTATTTGGAAAACGGTATGGCCACATAAAGAGAAGATTGTGCTGTTTGAGGAATAATGACTGAATGGTTTTCCTCATTTCGGGATGTAAAGCCAACAATGGGAGATGTGAGTTTTAAGTATTTTTTTATTTATATTTTTAACTGTATTATCCATGTCATTGAAGCCCATTTTCAATGCGGTGGTGGTGCTGCAGTAGCACTGTCACCTCACAGTTAGACGTTGTCTGTTCGATTCTCAGTTAGAGCGTCTTCTGTGTGGCGACATGTGTGAATGGGCATTCCTTCATTGAAGGTTGTGCGTTAGGCCCAGCAAGCCGGCATGTAAAAATCTACTGCCAATCATTAGCAGACCGGTGTTCTGCTGTGGCGACCCCTAACTGGGAAAAGCCGAAAGATACAACATTGAAGCCCATTTTCAGTGAATGCCTGGGAGCACTTTGTGGTTAAGTGAGTCATTAAAATAGATAAATGGAGACTGATAGAAACAAGCACAAGAAAACAGGATGAAATTTATTTGTATATCCTAACCCTGAAAGAAAATTCATTTGAAAACTACTAGAGAAGAATTAGTTTAATGAATTAAGTGCTAATGTTAGGAAGGGACTGGGGTTGGTGAGATCAGAATATAATAACCAGGAGGTGAGAACAGGAAACACAATTAGGGAATTAAGAGGGTGTATGAGGGTTTAAAGATAATTTTAAAGATTATAGATGATTGGGTAGGATTAGTGGTCATAGGGCCGCTACAGCAGAGTATTATGGAACATAGCAATACGTTTATAGAAGGGGGTCCAAATGCAGAGATGATCGGGGTCTTAATGGATAGATGATAGGGGTCCAAATGGAGAGATAAGTCAGTAAGCAGAGGAAAGTAGTGTTGCTGGAATTTAATTCATCCTCAAGTCTGGGTGAGTACCTTAACGAGGTGGACCCTGTTTTTCATAAAATCTCATCAAAACAACACTGATATATAGACTGTAGTTTATGTAGCATATATCATGGACAGAAGTAGGTTAAAAATCAGAAGTAGGTTAAAAAATAAAAAAAGATAGCTGGATGCACAAAATCCAGGATAAAAAAGTGCCCAGTCCTGGTAGGCACACTGGTACCAGGACTAGAAAAAGTGACAGTGTAGACTCCCCAAGACATAGATACATTCCTACAATGGGGCTAGCCCAGGCCCAGGGTGATGATGTTGTAGAACTAGCAGTCCACAAAATTCACAAAAACTGATAGGCCAAAAAAGAGCCATAAAGATGATAAAGAAAAGAAAGATATTATATATTGCTACTATTGTGTAAGAAGCCCAGAGTTCCAGACAGAAGATATACAAAAAGATTGAGAGAAATTAGAGGAAAGAAAAGTACTTCCACAAAAAAAATGTCAGAAGCTTCTAATAAAAATTTGTGTTCATTAATACAACAGATTTATAAAAACATTATACAGACCAAGAAACCTTGAGCTGTTTGGAAAAAGAAGCAACTTAGGAAGTGTTAAATATAAAGGACAAAAACATTTAAAAGGTATAAAAAAGAAATATGGACATGCGAAAGAAAGAGAGATCTGATATTGTGCAATATTTATTCAAAGGAGAAAGCCAAATTAATCAATACAAAAAAGGCAGTCCCAAACATATTCAAAGAGAAATACAGGCAAAGGCATCCAGATATGGAAAATTTCACAATAAAAAATAAATAAATAAGATCTCAAAGAGGGAACGTAGAACAGAAGATTAGTAAAGTAGAAGTAAAAAAATTAGAAGTTGAAGTTATAGAATACTTGCAAAGTGAAGGATGTAGTGTAGAAAGTCTAACACAGGTTACATCACAACATGATGGAACAACCAGTATCCAAAGTAAGGAGAAGCAGGAAGATCCGGAAGCATCTGAAGAAGAAATATGGACATGGGAAAGAAAAAGAGATTTAATATGGAGTAATATTTTATAGGTTCATAGGTTCATAGGTAGGTACTAGGCTATTGGCCCTAGGGCCTATACAAGCCTAGCCAAAAAGGTACCCTGGCTTTCGCCACCCAAGAAAATAATTTTCCTGTGCCCCTGTCAAGCAGGGCCACAGAAGTGATCCCTGGGGTGAATTTCCTATTTCCCATCCAATCATCAAGATTTTTCTTGAAGAGTGCTAATGAGAAGCTCTGTTTGACATAGATAGGTAGTCTGTTCCAGAGTATTGGAAGTCTCAGGGACAGGAATCTATCCCTCAAGCATGTTCTGTTTATTGTGGTGACAAGGTTTGGACCCCTAGAGTGTGTAGCTCAGAGGGATTGGGATTTCTTTAAGTGGAGCATGTCCAACAGCTCTGGGTTTGACATAGCTTTGTATGTTAGGCAGAGATCGCCTCTGAGTAGGCGATTTGCAATGGAGTAAAGCTGGAGTTTTTTGAGTCGGTCTGCATAGGGCATCTGTTTGAGGCCAGTAATTCTCTTTGTGAGGTATTTCTGTGGCCTTTCCAGTTGTTGTAGTTGTCTTGTGAGGTACATACCAAAAGGGGCATTATAATGGGTCTAATGCGTGATGAGTAGAGGGGAACAATGACCTTTTTTTTTCTGGATGAGAAACCTTTTGTGATGAGGTGTGCCACGTAGAAGGATTCCTGACCACTGTGGTGATGTGATTATCAAAGGAGAGACTACTGTCCACCTGTGTCCCAAGGTCTCTTATCACACTTTCAGTGTTAAGTAGACTACCGCCTATGTGATAGTTCATGGGTACAGAGTTTTTACCAAAGGGGATAACAATGCACTTTTTGGCATTGAGCTTGAGACCATGGCTTTGACACCAGGCATCTGTTTTAGTGAGGCCCTTTTGTAGGATGTCCACATCATTAGAAGTTTCGATTATGGCTCCTAGTTTGCAGTCATCTGTGAATTTATTTAGCCAAAGACCTTCTGCGTTAGCCTGTACTTCAGAGAAGTAGATACCAAACAGGAGAGGACCCAGGACTGAACCCTGTGGTACTCCACTTGTCACTGTTCTGAAGTCTGATTTGGAGTCTGCTACTTTCACAGTGTGGGTTC
The DNA here is from genome assembly GCF_019279795.1 of Protopterus annectens. Lineage (NCBI taxonomy): Eukaryota > Metazoa > Chordata > Ceratodontiformes > Protopteridae > Protopterus > Protopterus annectens. The sequence goes on from NC_056732.1 coordinate 1,638,640,338, forward strand.
TGTCAGTAAGCCAGTTGGCAACCCATCTTGTGACATAGGCATTTATACATAGTTTAGTGAGTTTATCTATAATTCCAGAGTGGGGGATGGTGTTGAATGCCTTGGCGAGATCTAGAAAGGCTGTGTGAACCACCTTACCCACATCTATGGCTTTGGTGACTGCTTCAAAGAAGTCTGTCAGGTTTAGGAGACATGATCTGCCTTTTACAAACCCGAACTGTGTGGGGTCCAGAGTTTGGAGATCTCCAATGTCTTTGTTTATGAGTTCCATGATGATATGTTCCATGGCCTTGCAGACCAGGCTCATCAGGCTAATGGGGTGATAGTTCCCAGGGTCTGTTGTGGCCCCCCCATTTTGTGGAGTGGGATAACCATCATGGTGCACCATTCAATGGGCACAAAGCCTGAGGTGAGGCTGTGACTGAACATGGTACTTAGGTGGGGTGCCAGTTCATTCTGTAGTTCATGTAGACGGCAGCCTGGGATGTTGTCAGGTCTCATGGATGCTGTGTTCTTGGCTTTGGAGAGTGAGGTTTTTACCTGTGCAGTCATGATTGCAGGAGCATTGCATTCTTCCGGTATAAAGATGGTCCCTTTAGGGGGTGAGAGGGGGGTAAAGTTAGCACTGAACCTATCTGCCAGGATGTTGGCAATATCAGTTGGCTCTGTATATTTAGTGCCATTGCGCTGTAATGCAGAGCAGATCTGAGTGTTGCCACTGAGATTCTTGACAGAGCTATAGAAGGCTGAGGGTCATACCTGACTGGGCTCCAAGATCGGAGAGCTCCTCCATGTCCCTTTTCATGTAGTCCAGGGAGGTACATCTCAGGTCACTCACATCTACATGGACAATGACAGAGTCATATTTGTACTTGTTGTGGAGTGACCTGAGTGCATGCGTTATGTGGCGGATCCTGGCACCCGACAAGCAGCTGACAGTAACTTTCTCCTTGTTTAGCCTGGTGAGTGGAACATCAGTGTGCCTGACTATAGAGTCACCTATGACTAGAGTGTTGGATACGTTATGCCTTATGGGATGTAGTTGAGTGGCACACTGAGTATGTGGGCTATGTGTCATTTGGCTTGTGTTGGGGGATGTAGGTTGCTTGCATTTCTACTTTGGAGGTCTCGATTGTTTGGGAAGATTTTTACTGAGAGCCTCCATGAATGTAGGTGTGTGTTTTGTGCTTCTGTGTGTGTGTTTTGGTGGTGTAGATTTTGAGGGACTATGTGATGAGTGTGGTGCTGTGCAAGTGTTTACCTTCACCTCTTGACTGTCTAGTCCAGTCTTCGGTGAAGAGAGCTTTGCTTCCAGTTTGGCTATATAAGTGCAGCTCTCACAGGTCAAAGTGTTGGGTGGTAGGAGGAGTGGGTTGTCTGTGTGCATGAGGCAACTGCTGCACTGTCCCAAGATGCCCAGATTCATCAGATAGACAGGAGAAAACACCAGGAGCTGACCCTTAGACATGCCTGGATAGGTGCTTATTTATTAAGTACTAAAAACTATTTTCTTCAAGACAAGTGAGGAAAGTTGAGCGCTGTAGTAATTTGTAGCTTATTTAGTGCTTACAATGAGTTTTTCACAAGTGCTGAGCTCAAAGAAACAGATTTGAGTGCTAAAACTAAAAAGCTGGCTAGTTGCAAGGGTTTATGCAAACAAGAAGCAAAACTAACCAATACAAAAAAGTAGCCCCAAAGATATTTGAGGAGAAATACAGGCAAAGACATCTAGACAAAGAAAATTTTATAACACAAAAAAATATATATATAAGAAAAAAGAGGAAAAGCAGAAAAGAAGATTAGTAATGGAGAAGTTAAAAAAATAGCAACTGAAGTTATGGAGTACCTGCAAAGTGAAGGATTCAGTGTAGAAAATCTAACTCAGATTACATCACAGTAGGATAGATCAATGGATTCCAAAATTAAGGAGAAACCAGTGGAGCAGGAAACATCTGATCAGTTGCCATATGAAGATACTTTGGAGCCTACCACAGGAAATGAGTACAGATGTTCAATTGGAGTTGCACATCAGGGGAAGGAACAGGAAACTGTCAACTCAGACACACTCAGTGTTGTGGAGTGATAGGCCAGTGAGTTCCCATATTTAACAGCAATGGATGACACAGGATGAAACTGAAGAGAATGTGGCACAGGAATACGCTCTGGAACATTCTATAGAATGCCCATAGGAAATAGAGAACAAAGAATGTGCCCTCAGTTTAGAAGAAAAAGACCTTAGAGAAGAGTTGTGTGGTTTAATAGAGACAGACAGACATAGTGAGATCAATAAAAGAAATACACTACAGAAAGTCAATAAAACCCCCAAAGTTAGAAGTTTAATAAAACAAATCAACACAGTAATTAGGACTGTCCATAGAGATTCATTCAATATAACAGAAGTAAATAGGATATATTACTGTGCAGCAAAATTAATAATAGATAAATTCTTACATTAAAAACACAAGGTAGTAAGGGAATGGAAGGGGAGAAAATGAATGCCATCATGGAAGTAGCAAATAGAGAAAACTATAAAGCAGTTTAAGACAAGAAGTGTTATTGTTAGAGCAGTATAGAAGAAGGAACAGATCAACAAAAATAGAAAGATAGATGTGATAAAAGCAATGTGCAGTAATGGAACAGATCCGGCTCTATTGTGCACTATCACAAATAATAAACTAAAAATATCAGCACAGGCAGAAAAATTTAGAAGATATGCAGATAAATATAAAGGAAACGTACAAAATAAGCAATTTATTCATGACCCAAACAAGTTTTATAGAGAATTGGGAAACAAGGTAAAAGGAATTGAAACACCACCCAAAAAGAATAAATAGATCAATTTTGGAGATCTATGAAGATCCTGTGGAACACAGCAAAGATTCTAAATGGATAGAAGAAGTAAAAGAAAAAATAAGAAATTCAAATGTACAGGATATGAAATGGGATGAAGTAACGTTCAGAGAGATTGAAACTAAGTTAAGAAAAACTACTAACTGAAAAACTCCAAGCCCAGATGCAGTACCTAACTTCTGGCTAAAAGTATTAACATCTATACATGAAGATTTAGCCATGAGTAAAAATTATTTGTATGCACACCCCAAACAGACACCAGTCCAGTTAATAACAGGAAAAACAATACTCCTACTTAAGACCAATCTTGAAAGCTATCCTAAAAAATATAGACCAATAGCTTGCCCTCCAACAAAGTATAAAATATGCACTGGAACGTATACAGAAAGAGTTTATAGTCATTTAGAAGAAAACTCAAACATGGCAATAGAACAAAAGGGTAATAAAAGAAAGTCATAAGGAACAAAGGATCATTTGTTTTTAAATAAAGTCATAGTGGAGAATTGTAAAAAGGGGAAGAATCTATGCATGGCATGGATAGACAACAAAAAAGCATTTAACAGTATCCCACATCCATGGATTAATGAGTACTTAAAAATATATGATACACCCTACACTGATCAATTACATTACAGCAACCATAAAACAGTGGCAAATCACTTTGCAGTTAAGCCATGATAAAAAGACAAGTTATTATTCCAGGGATAAAAAATCAAAGGGTGCTATTTAAGGATGACTTTCTGTCACCGCTGCCCTTTTGTCTTGCTCTCAACCTATACTTAAATGATTAAGTCATGGCTACAATTTAGCTCCCAGGAAACAAAAACGTGTAATGACTTCTCATATTCTTTTTGTACATGATTTAAAACTGTATAGGTCATCAGATGAGAAACTGAAAGCACAACTGCAAGTAGTCAAAATTTTTCAGATGATATAAGAATGTCATTTGGTCTTGATAAATAGGCCAAAGCAACCTTTAAAGCAGGAAAGCTGTAGCACCAACAAAACATCAGCTTGGGACAGGAATGTAATATAAACGAACTTGAACAAGACGGATTGTATAAATATTTGGAAATTGATAAATGATCAACAATAAAACATGAACAAATGTAAATAAAATGTATTAAGGAATATTTTAGAAGACTTAAAGTAATACTGAAAACAGTGTTGACATCTAGGAACAAAGTTCAAGCTATAAATCAATTTGCTCTTCCTGTCCTAACTTACAGTTTTGGAGTGACTGACTGACCCCAAAAGGTGATAGGTTGGACAGGAAGACAAGACGGATGCTTCATGCTTATCAAATGATTTATGAAAATCAGTGCATACCAAGACTATATATTCCTCATTCTGAAGGTGGTATGGGCCTCCTCTAAATTGAGTACATATATAGATCTGCAGTCGTGGGACTGCATACATATCTGCTGACCTCACAAGACCCTAACATAGTGAAAGTTTTGAAACATGAGGAGAATAAGTCTAAGATGACTTCCTTGCTTAGTTTGGCAGAAGCATATTGGCATCAAGCGGGAATGAAATCAAACCAGAAGTAGATAAAAATCAGCAAGCAACTGAATGCAAGAAATGTGGGAAATGCATAAATATAGTTGCAAGTATAGAAAACTCTTGGAACTACCTCATGCTGATCAGGATCGAACACAGGAATAGTTAAGGAGAGGTAAATTTAAACCAAAACATGAAAGGTTAATATTTGCAGCCCAAGATAGTGGACTACGTACATGTTGGTTTACAAAGTCCACTGAACATGTGGGAGAAACAGACAAATGAAGGTTTTGTAAAAAAGAATTGGAAACAGTCACACATGTTGTTACTGGTTGTAATATATTAATGGCAGAAGGACTGTATACCGAAAGGCATAATAATGTGTCAAGACTGTTGAACTGGGGATTGTGCAAACATTATAACATTGAAGTAGCTGTAAAACAATGGAAACATGAGCCACAAATCGTTATAGAAAATATATGGGATCATCCATTACCAACAGTTTAAAAAACAGATGCGAGAAAACCAGATATAGTAGTCCAGGAAAAGAAGACAAAAGTAGTATTGAAAATGCTATACCCAGTGACTACAATGTCTTATGTACAGAGAGAGACACAAAGTAATAAAATACCAGGATTTGCAGGAAGAAATGAAGGAAATGTGGAAGAAAGATACCCAGACAGCTCCAATAATAGTAGAAGGAATGGGGTTCATAAAAAATGTACAGTCATACTTAGACATTTTACCAATACACTTAACTCCATACGAATTGCAGGAGTCATTACTTGGCACATTGCGGGTGCTGCAAAGAGCACTTCTGGTTAACATCAAAGATTGAATTCAATATTAATTTCATGAATTTTAGCTATATTTGACTTAAGAATGGGGTCCATTCCTGTCATGGTATTAGAAACCCAAAAGACTTGGAGAAATTAAAAAAGAAGTTATATTGGAAATGATGATGTGGAAGAGACATGAAGGAAGCAGATGAAACACGACATATTACTTTGGAATATTATGATGAGACATTAAACAATGATGTATGAAAAAGTGGAAGAGTTTTATTTTTGCAAAAAATTGACTCATGGCTAGCAGAAGTAATGCAGAGATTGCTAGGACTGAGGCTCTACCATGGTTGTGAGTGCAAGAATAAATGATCTGTCTAATCATAGAGACAAAGCAGGGATCAGCAGAACTTGGAAATAGCAGTTTGATGCCTTCTTGAATGTGCTGCTGGTAACATCTGGAATAAGACAAGAATATAATGATAAGAGAAGGTAAAGACTGCCTATGGGAGTTATATACACACTGGAGATTTAGAGAAATTGGTGTCATAGGTTCATAGGTTCATCAGTACTTCATAAGATATTGCTCTGTGTTGGTTTTAGCCTTTATATTGGTTTTAGCCTTTATATTTTGTGTAGCAGTAACACAAAGGAGTGCAGAACAAGGGCATGTTGTTGGGACATTAACTGTTTGCCCCTGTCCATGACGCACACAGGTGCAAAACCAGGGATATGTAAGATAATCTTTGACTATATGCTTGGGACTATCCACACTTAAGTACAGAAAAGAAGGAAGGCCCAAAGTGGAGCCTGGCAGAATATGTTAATACAAAGACCATTTAAATTAAGCTGTAATTGGAAAGTGATGCTAGGCAATACCAAAACAATGCATAATAAACTGAGTTACATGCTTGCTGTGATCATGGAAGGCAGAGCTGGCTGTGTAGACATAATGTGAATGTAGTCAATGCTAAATGTATGTGTTGTTTGGCTTTACAATATTGATAAAACTAATGACTGAAAGAAGCTGTTGACTCCTGATAAGATTAGAAGAAAAGCTGTAGCACCAGTAGAAATGATCACCATAAAATGGATTAAAACAGGCAGGATCCCTGGTAGGTGGCTATGCTGTACAGATCACCTGACATATGAAGGCATGTTGACAGCACATTTAATAATGAGTTTAAAGAATCAGTAAAGAAGAAAAGTACAAAACAAATTGTAATGTTGGTCTTTTACCAAATAACAACTGTATCAATCAAAGCAATCCAGTTTACCAAGCCTCAACACTCTATGCTGATTATTTATTTATTGCATTTGTTGACCAAGAAAGTCTATCTGGGTACAGAGTCCCCTTTTCAGTGCCCGGGAAGCAAAGTCCAAATGATACATATTAAATAAAGATGTATACACAGTGTAGACAAAACAGCATTTTACAAGAGTATAAATAGTTTGTAAAAGTTTATACATGGTATAGGAAAGTCTTTCAATAGTAGTTTAAAAATATCTACATAGTAATGGAGTCATTATAGATAGTATAATAAGGTACAGATGCAAATCTTCCTTTTGAGCAAAAGAAGATGAGCATAATTCAAACCATCCATCCACCCATCCATCCATCCATCCATCCATAACCCCTTTTTCCACATGGGATCTGGTTGTGATTTCAACAGTTACAATCATCTACAGACAAGGTTCACATCACCAGTTGGCTAGCCCTGCCATGGTTTTTCTTCCACTCCACACACTTGCACACACTCTCACACCTATTGCAAATTTAGAGTTCTCAATCCATTTACTGCATATCTTTGGAATATGGGAGGAAACTGGAGCACCCAGAGAAAACCCACACAAACACAGGGAGGACATAAAGACACCACAGCTGAGAATCTAACCGGGGAATCTCTTGCTGTCAGGTGATGACAACAATATCTGATGCACCAATGTGCTACCCTGCACTACTGTGCTTTCCTATCAACATAATTCAATATGCAGACATGAACTTCAATGGGCCAGCAGTATTGTATGTGTGTATATATATATATATATATATATATATATATATATATATATATATATATATATATATACACACAGACATAAATTTCAGTGGGCTAGTGGTATTGTATATTACAACAAACTGTTTTCTGTTTTACCTGTTCCATTTTGTTTTCTCTTTTATGAAATCTGCTTGGTCTGGTGATTTTGTTGTTTGTGAGAGATAAAAACTTAAATTATCTAGGCTGCACATTTCACATGTTTTTTTTTCATTGGTTAAATTGTCACTTGAGTGGTACTTAAATACACAGTGAATTTTTTTGGCCTTTGTCTTTTTCTGAAAAGATGTTAAGCCTGCATAAACTAATGCACTGCTACCAATTCCCTGTTGGGTAAGGAAAGTAAACCTATATCGTTTGTCTGTCAGTGATAGAGCTGCTTTCTGTTTTACCTGCTCCATTTTATTTTCTGTTTTAAAAAAATCTGCTTGGCTTGGTGTTATTGTTAGACAATTCAATTACCTAAGCTTCACATTTCACAAGTTTTTCAATGGTTAAATTATTTCTTGAGTGATACTTAAATTCACAATGCATTTCTGGATCTTTGTCTTTCTCTGAAAAAAAATCAGTCTGCATAAACTAAAGCACTGATGGTAATTACCTGTTGGGTGAGGAAAGTAAACCTATATTTTTTGTTTGTGAGTGATAGAGCTGCTTTCTCTTTTACCTGCTTCATTTTGTTTCCTGTTTTAAGAAAGCTGGTTGGCCTGGTGTTTTCATTCTATGTGAGAGATAGAAACTTAAATCATCTAGTCCACACATTTCACATGTGTTTTCATTGGTTGAATTGATTCTTGAATGATATTTAAATACACAGTGAATTTCTGGGTCTTTGCCTTTTTTCTAATAAGATTTCAAGTCTGCATAAACTAAAAGAACGGTTGGTGATTCCCTGCTAGTTTTTCCCTCCCAGCGTCTCCTTCTTTGATATGCTTTTTAAACCTGGTGATTTTAAGCTGCCCACCCCTACTGCAAATTGATCTTAATAAGCTCTTACCTTTCTACACTGCTGTTGATATCTTGAATTATTTATTTGCCTTTCTTTGTACTTATATTGAAAAGGTACACATTGCCTCTTATTGTCTATTCTACTGATTTACTTGCTCTGAATATACTACCTAGCAAGCTGTTGGATAAAGTAGTGTATTTTTACACTCCAGCAAGCACTTGCTTTTCTATCAAGAGGTCAGTGGATATTCCATCTATTGCACTGGGAGGTGGCCTGGTCTGTTTAGGTTGAGGAAATACTTGAGATTTCTGCATGTAGTTATTAGCTTGAGGGCTTATTTGTCAGCTTATTTTCTTTTTGGCACCTTTATAAATTCTGTACAATTCAGTGGCTCTTGGCTTATGTATACAAAGTGAAGTACTTTTATTGAATAATCACACTTTTATAAGCTGTTTAAAGTACACTGCTGTATCTGTATCTTTAAGTTTGTTTGTGGTAGCACTTCATATCTTTTAAGTTTGGTTGTCGTAGCATTTCACTCTGGACACTCCTTTTCTGTGCTTTTATATTAGGAAGACTGGACTTATTCATCTAGTGGCAGTAGGTGTTCACCTTTTTTTATCTGAGCTGGGAAGCACACAAAAGAGCTCTAAGTACTTTTTGCACTTCTCTTATATAATGTGACTGTACTTTAGCAGTTTGAAAAAAAGAAAAAGGACTGTATTGTCTGCTGCTGCTTTATGTAGTAAATTACATTGTATTATGTTGCATTTGTTAGTTGCAGGCTGTTGTAGGTAGTTTGTATGGTCTTGTTACACCTGGCCTCCAAACCAATTAATTTACATTAAGAATGTATTTTTCTACACCCTTGTGACAGAAATGTGCTGATATAACCTGTCTGACTTGGGGATTGCTGGTGGAAGGCTTACTGTGTGCTTTCCTGGTTGGTAATTAGCTTAAACGTGTTTTTCTTTCGTTGTATTTAAACCTTGCTTTTGTGTCACGCTGCTTTTCATGCAGCAGCAGTTAGCAGTGTCATCTGTAGATACCAATGCCTAGAAGCTCAGTTTTTCCCTACACAGCTGTCAGTGAATCACTTTCCAGCTTTTCTGCTGTCCTAGGAGCAACTCAGTTGCACATTGAGCAGAGTTGCCTTACTGATCAACCTTAGCCTACACAAAATATAAGTTCCTCTTGCAATCTTGGTCCTACCAGCACAGTCCTACCAAAGTAACCCATTCTCTTCCCTAATAAAACATACAGTAAGAGCCTGCTATCATGGATGGGCAGTTTCCTATCGTCTCTCTGGTCAGCCTGATAGGCATGGGCATCCTGAGGCAATGTAGAAATTGTCTCAGGTATACTGACAAACAACTGCCACCACTTACTCCTAAAACAAACAAACACTTTATGAGAAAGATGTAATTACGCTATGAAATTGAAGGCAAGACTCTCACATAAGGGCAAATCAAATGCCAAACAGGTTGTCAGCACACACACACACACACACACACACACACACACACACACACACACACACACACACACACACACACACACACACACACACACACACACTTCACAAACTAAATAAGAACATGACACATAAACCCACATATGTGTAGGTACTCACTAAAAACTTACCAAAAGATCAGAGGCCTAGCAAACAGAAACCACTTACAGACATAACAATGCAAAAAGCAACCATAACACATTATAACACACACACCAGTGTCTCAACAAATAAGCCCATAAGGAGTAACTCCACAAAACCTAATATATTGCTCATAGATGAATTGATTGCCAGACACACAGATGTTCCCCTCACCAGCTTGGATAAAGAGCGGGTTAGGGTTAGCTGCCTGTCAGGTGCCAGGATCTGTCAACTCACTCTAGCACTCAGGTCACTCAAACCACAAGTACCGGTATGACTCCATCATAGTCCATGGGGGATGAATGTCTTGAGATATACTTCATTGGACTATATGATGAGATACATAACAGAGCTCTCAGATTATGTGTCACAGGCAGGTATAAGCCTAGCCTTAAGCCACATCCTACCTTCTCCAAGGATTATGCCACAACACAAATTATAATTGACTTTGACAATTGGCTTAGCTTCTGGTGTCAGTCCAAAGGAAGTCAATATCTGTCAGCCTGGGAAGACATGGTCGACAGGCCACGCTGCTTTACCAGAGATGGTCTGCACCTGTCTCTTCTAGACTACTAGATACTGGCAAAGGCATTAACCACCCCTATTGTGCCTTTTTTAGGCAGTGTCAAAATAACCAACCTCGTAATACAACAAATTACTCCCTAGATAAACTCAAGGTACTGCTGCTTAATATTAGGAGTCTAAACAAGAAACTGCACTCCCTATAAGCACTCTTCACTTTGCAACATGCTGATGTCTGTGCAGTCACCGAGATATGTTCAAAGGCATGGAAAGCACCATAGCCATGCAAGGTTGCAATACCTTCCATATGTTCAGACCACAACCATAACATGAAAGAACCAAAGGGGGAGGTGTATCCATCTTCATTAAGGATAAATACACCTCGAGACTGGTTAAAAAGTATGACTGTCTTGAGCTACTCAGTATCTAATTAACTATAAACAAATCCCCCTCTACATCATACCTGGCGATAAGTCCTCCAGTATGAAACAGGAAAAGCATACTGCATACTTGGACTTACTGGAGTCACTTGCCATACAGCCCAATACCATTTTAATTATCATACCATTGACTGGGAAACATATGTGACCACAAACATGCTGGCTCAGAGGTTCTTAGACTTTCTCAATGCAAATACTCTGGAACAGCCAGTCAGCACACCCACAGGAGGCTCAAATGTCCTAGGCATAGTACTCACTAACATGGGAGCTAATTGCACTCCCCTGTGTGATGTCCTCCCTCATAAGGTTGGGCCATAAATCAGTCTCATTTGGTGTAATTATAAGACCAGATACCCTAGCAAGCTCAAACATGCTTAAGAATTTTTCAAAGACAAATTACCTCCTATTACGTGATGGTATAAGAAGTTTCAAACTCCCCTAGAATACAGATAACATGGACTCCTATGCAGAGGAGTACACCAATGCTCTGTATAACCACCAAAGCAGTTGTATAGAATCGGCTGTACCTGAACAGATTAAAACCAGGTATTGCCAAAAAAAATAAACCACCCCAGTGGACTTCTAGTATAAACAGGCTACACAACAAGAGACAGAAACTAATGTCCAAGAATAAAAGGGAACCTGTTCAGTAGAGGTAGAAATCCCTCTCTCACTTAAACAAACAAATTAGAGATCCTGTCAAGTCCTCTAAAGCTAATTATGACACAAAAGATTGCCTCCCTAGCTAAGGATAATCGTAACACATTCTTTAATTATGTCCAAAATCTAAAAGGGAATACCCAGCTCTGCATTGAACTGGTTGTGGATGGTACCACCCATACTCAGCTGCAGATAATAGTCAACCTGCTAGTTGACAAACTTGGAGAAAGCTTCACCCCCTGTCCCCTCCGGTTGCTCAGGTAAAGTATACTTGCCACCATTCCACAGCCTATTATCTCAAGATGGCAGGTCATCTCTGTGCACTCCAAGGCCAAAATCATGGCATCAATGGGACCAAATAACACCCCAGGTCACCTTTTAAACAACTTAAAGCATGGCCTAGCAGTCCCACTTGGATCCTTGTTTAACCACACTTTGCGAACTGGCTATGTTCCAGAGGAATAAAGGACAGCAAGAGTAATCCCTCTGCACAAAAGAGGGACCATTAACTGACCCCGAGAATTATAGACCCATAAGCTTGACTAGCCTCATCTGCAAGGCCATGGAAAGAATCATTATGGATCTTTTTCACAAGCACATAGGTAATCTCCAAACTCTGGAGCCAACCCAGTTTAGATTAATTAATGGTAAATCATGCCTGTTAAACATGGCTGGCTTCTTCCCGAAAGCTTCAAAGGCTCTGTTTGAGGGAAAGACAGTGCATATCACCTATCTTGACCTAGCCAATGCATTTGACACAATCTCCCATTCAGGTATTATAGAGAAACTAATTAATCCCTACATTACCAGATTAGTAGTCAACTGGCTCACCAACAGGACACAGTCTGTCAAAGTAGGTGACTTTACCTCTAGCAAAAATCATTCACCTGTGGCTGACCAAGTTCTGTACTGGGCCCCTTACTGTTCGGAATTTATTTCTTAGAATTCCAGACAACACTGACGATTGCAAACTGGAGGTAATCACTGTTTCCCCCAGCAATGTTAATATACTGCAGACAGGGGTAACACAGAAAATAATTGGTGCCAAAGCCAAGGATTAATGCTAAATGTAGAAAAATGCATTATTATTCCTTTTGTGATGGAAATGCTACACATTCATAAATCAAACTGCACTAGGGTTACTCGCTCCAGGGATCTTAACCTAGCATCTGATATGTACACATAGGGCACACCACTGTTCAATGCTCAAAGAGCTAAACTGGCTTGAAGTCTCACATACACTAACCTCCACATAACTACTTGTGATCCACAAACTACTTATAAACCAGAGTGATGTCCAATCCTTGAATCACTCTAACACATATATACCCCAAATAGAAATCATCGGTCTAGGGACAAATTGCTAGCTACCTACCATAACAAAATCCATAAATTCTGCAGGTGACACTCTTTGCTCCAACTGCATTTCCAGGAAATGGAATTCTGTTCCAGTATCACTGAGACAAACCGTACACCTAAATTCTTTCAAAAGAGAACGTAAGCAAGTTATGCGTAAATGGCTTTGCTCTTGTCCTACCCCAGACTGAGATGATACATTGGAATTTTTACTGCAAATTGCTCTGCATCTAATCTGTATGTGTTGAAGCTTATGCTTCTAACCAAATGGTACTGCATCTTGTATTTCTTCTGAATTTCCCACATAATATTTCTCTGTTTTTCTTGCATATGTTTTGTGCTACTATTTCCTGTTTTTCTACCTACTGAATGTGAGTTGCATGTGTTCTAAGTATAATTTGTACTGTTATTTAATGCACTTCTGAATTCTGCATGCAATGCAGTGCATTGTTTTCTTAGACTAACTGTACTGCACTGTTTAATTCTACGTTGTGCATTTTCTGAAGCTTTTCTCCTTAGACTTTCACTGGAAAGAGGTTTTATGCCCAGTCAGAATTTCCCGGGTTAATTGATAAATAAACAAACATGAACACAGATTTCTGCCCTCTAATCTCTCAAAACAGCAGGTTAGAAAACTAAAGCGACTACCTTTTTTCCATAGTTATAACTCAAAGAGCTTTCTCCAAAATCAGTGCTTCTACCTGTAATGCTTTCACCTTCAATGACATCTCCTTAGTTTCATTGGATGGTCACTCTGCAAATGCTACAATACTGACTCTTCTCCTTGTAGTCATTGCCAAAGCTCATATCTTATGTCACAGTATTACCTGTTTGCTTCAGGTCTCCAGGATATTGACTCTTAATTAGTTTACAATGCATACAAGTTACTGATAATGAAGCAATATTAGGCTATGTACAGACTAATTCACATTAGGTTAATACATTGTAAACAAAACGAATCCTTGGTAACACAGCCTAGAATCAAAATAACTGTACTGTTCACATTTTGTTTATTTATTTAATTATTTCTTCCTTGTTTTGTTTGGTAAGTGGGCAGGTGGACTGGTCATTGACCCTTTTCATCCATAACTCAGGCTCCATCAGAGTAATCGGTTAGTAAATTTAACAGCAGTAATATTAATACTATGGAAATTCACATACCAGAATTACAGTGCTAAAGTGAATATTTGCATTGTTCAACTGTCCAGGTTATACAATGTCCACAGATTTACACTGTTCTGGCTACAAACACATAGTGATTGGTTGTCTTAAATCAAGCATCCAGGGAATAAGTACGTAATGATTGTTAGGCACAAATAATGGTACAACAGTTAAATTATTCAAATATAGAATGGCATACATATTAGTCACAGGACATAGGGCACAGTATTTATAACGTTGTACCAGACATGATGTTTCAATTCCTAATGATCAGCAATCCATTTACTATGTTTGTCATTGTAGGAGATCACAAATAGTTGGAATATCTCTTGTTTACAGTGATTTACTGTAATCTAAGTTCAGTAATACACACTATTTTCAAGAGCTGTCCATGAATTTCAGTTAAGGCAATTATCTGTTACATTGTAGAGGTAAATTTTAAATGTATAGTAGGGTTTATGGCACTACATGGTTTTAACCATTGGCTCTGTAGTGCTGATTTGCCTTAATTTGACACAGATACTCTTTCAGACATCTTTTGAAACTCTCTATATTGACTACTGTATGGATGTCTTATTTTAAATACTTTGTAAAATATGTATGTATTGCTTTTTGCTTTTAACTACTGCCTGTGTCCTAATTCATGCTTGTATATAATATTTGGCCAGTCTGCTATCCTAGTTAACAAAGTAATAAACACAAATAAATAAATAAATGAACCAGGAGACTGAAAAGGCTGAATATATATATATATATATATATATATATATATATATATAAATATAATATATACACACACACACATATATATATATATATATATATATATACACACACACACACACATATATATATATATATATATATATATATATATATATATATATATATATATACATACATACATACACAGTGGATATAAAAATGTACACACCCCTGTTAAAATGCCAGGTTTTTGTGATATAAAAAAATGAGACCACAATAAATCATCTCAGAACTTTTCCCACCTTTAATGTGGCCTATAACCTGTACAATTCAATTGAAAAACAAACAAGTCTGTTAGGGGAAAAATATAAAAAATAAAAAATGTACAATAAGCTGGTTGCATAAGTGTGCACAACCTTAAACTAATACTTTGTTGAAGCACCTTTTGATTTAATTACAACATTCAGTCTTCTTGTGTACACACCTCCCATCAATTAAGGAGATTCAGATTAACCCCAAATAAAGTTTAGCTGTCCTAGTACGATTTTCCTGACATTTACTCGGTTGCCTGCTACAGCAAAAGCCATGTTTCGCAGAGAGCTTACAAAGCATCAAAGGGATCTCATTGTTGAAAGGTATCAGTCAGGAGAAGGGTACAAAAAAAGTTCCACAGCATTTGATATACCGTGGAACACAGTGAAGACAGCCATCAAAAAGTGAAGAAAATATGGGACAACAGTATCGGTGCAAAGAACTAGATGTCCCTCCAAAATTGAGGAAAAGACAAGATGAAATCTGGTCAGGGAGGCTGCCAAGGGACCTACAGCAATGTTGAAGGAGCTGCAGGAATTTCTGGCAAGTACTGGTTGTGTACTACATTTGACAACAATCTCCCATATTCTCCATATGTCTGGGCTATTAAGTAGGGTTGCAAGACGGAAGCGGTTCTTTACACAGAAAAACATCCAGGCCCGGCTAAAATTTGCAAAACAATACATCAAGCCTCCTAAAAGCATGTGGGAAAATGTGTTATGGTCTGATGAGACCAAGGTTGAACTTTTTGGCCACAATTCCAAAAGGTACATTTGGCACAAAAACAACACTTCGATTCATCAAAAGAACACCATCCCCACGGTGAAGCATGGTGGTGGCAGTATCATGCTTTGGAGTTGCTTTTCTTCAGCTGGAACTGGGTTTTTAGTCAAGGTGAAGGGAATTATGAACAGTTCCAAATACCAGTCACTTTTATCCCAAGACCTTCAGGCATCTGCTAGAAAGCTGAAGATGAAGAGGAATTTCACCTTTCAACATGACAATGACCCCAAGCATACAACCAAATCAACAAAAGAATGGTTTCACCAGAAGAAAATTAAAGTTTTGGAATGGCCTAGCCAGAGCACAGACCTAACTCCAATAGAAAATCTGTGGGGTGACTTGAAAAGGGTTGTGCACAAGAGATGCCTTCGCAATCTGACAGATTTGGAGCACTTTTGCAAGGAAGAGTGGGCAAATATTGGCAAGTCAAGATGTGCCATGCTGATAGACTCCTACCCAAGAAGACTGAATGCTGTAATTAAATCAAAAAGTACTTCAACAAAGTATTGGTTTAAGGGTATGTACACTTAGGCAACCAGCTTATTGTATGTTTTTTTTTTTTATATTTTTACCCCTAAGAGATTTGTTTGTTTTTCAATTGAATAGTACAGGTTATAGGTTACATTAAAGGTGGGAAAAGTTTTGAAATTATTTATTGTGGTCTCATTTTTTATATCACAAAAACCTGGCATTTTAACAGGGGTGTGTACACTTTTTATATCCAATTATCTCTATCTCTCTCTCTCTCTCTCTCTCTCTCTATATATATATATATATATATATATATATATATATATATATATATATATAGATATATAAATGGAGCTGCAAAAGATCAAATGTTCGAAAGACTGAAAACCAAAGTATCTAAAACTGAAAATATCAAAAGTATTTTTAATATAGGGGGTCAAGTCTCCTGCACCCCCACACTCCCTGCTAATTATATATACCAACTTCAATGTCACAGAAACGTGGAGAAGGGGCAAATTTCCATGTTTGATATTTTGTGTTTTTGATATTTTGGTTTTCAGTCTTTTGAGCTTTCAGTCTTATGACACAGACCCATATATGTATATATATATATATATATATATATATATATATATATATATATATATATCATATATATATATATATATATATATATATATATATATATATATATATATATATATATATATATATATATATATATATATATATATATATATATATATATATATATATATATGGATATATAGTGGCGTTTGATAACTGGGTGGGTTGGCTGGTGATCAAGCTCTTGCCATGACCCGACTCCATAAGGGTAATAGTATAGTGCATCAAATTTTCAGAGATATTACATTAATTAAAAAAGCAAACTATTCACAATGCACATAATAAAAGGCAGTGAAAGTCAGGTTTACAGAAAATGTTTTATGTAGACAAATAGTTACAATTCAGATAGAGAAAAATAAACAGAGATTTGCAAAAAAAATATTTTGCATGCATTATTGCATAGAATTCGTCAGTGACATTTTCATTCACTATTGGGTTTACAGTGTATAACTGCAAATGGTTTACGCTTTACAGCTGCAAGTGCAAAATTACACAGGGACATCACACCTATTACAAATAGCACAATATTTGTAATACAGCTTCTGATGTCAAAGTATGAAGAACAAGAACAACAGAATATGCTGAGAAAAGTAAAGGTGACTGCCGCATGAATATTGTACGCATTATCAGTATTGTGGCACTGTGTTTGAAGTTATTTCCTTTTTGCACTTAACTATTTTCTTTATAGCAGACACAGTGGTGGCATTCCCTAAGAAGGTCCTATTTCAGTTTTCTTTTGAACATATGAAAAGTATCTTCTTACCTAATTTCTGTCCAGAGTAGGTTCCAGATGACAGACACAAGCTTTGCAAATGCCCTTTCACCCATAGCCATCTTAAATATGTGTCTAAGAGGTGTGGGTCTGATTTTCAACTTGGATTTTAATTGGGGGGGGGGGCAATGGCCCAACTTGATGATTTTAAAGATCTGGGAAGACAGTTGCAAGCTATTTTTTCTTTCACTTATAGCCATTTTATCCTGGGTAAGAGTAAGAATGATGGGTACTCTGGTCAGCAAGTAATGCATATCTGCAGATTTTGTTAATTGCTGCTTGTAGTTTCTGTGTGTTTGTACTTGAGTGGAGAAGGCTTTATTCAATTTTTGGAATTAGTATGTTCCTTGCCATAGCTTGGCAGGAGGCTGCTGTAGGCAAGTGGGATATTTTACAGAATAATTTTAACTGTGAGAGTGTTTGGTTTAAATTAATGTGTGTGCATAGAAAAAGACAGTGAGGGGTGAAGAGTGAGATCGAGATATCTTTATTCTGTCACATTTAGATAGTCACTCCCATTTGTGTTTGTAACAGCAATATTAGTGTTCCTGGGGAATCTTTTGAGGTGTTCCTATGTTAATGATGCTAGATTTTAGGGTGTTGATGAAATTTCTGTTATTGGGTGGCCACTGTGGTGTAGCGGTTAGCATTATCACCTCACAGCATGAGGTTCTCTGGTTCGATCCTCGGCTGGGGTGCCTTCTGTGCAGAGTTTGCATGTTCTCCCTGTGGTCACGTGGGTTTCCTTTGGGTGCTCCAGTATCTTCCCACATCCCAAAGACATGCTGTAGGTGTATTGGACACTCTAAAATTGGTGCTAGGTGTGAGTGCGTGTGTGTGCTTTCTGTGGAAGGTTGGGTGCCGGGCTGGCAACTTGACACCATAAAACTCCACTGCCAATCATGAGCAGACAGGTGATCCGCTGTTGCAACCCCTAACCGGGAAAAGCCGAAAGAAGAAGATGAAATTTCTGTTATTGGGCATAGTTCTAAATTTTACTGAAGCAGTTTTGTAGCTTCATCCAGAGCTGTGGAGGCTTAATGCTAGTTTCAAGCATGAGGAGGTCATCAGCATACATTATAATATTCAAATTGGGGGAAACTATACATTATAATATTCAAACTGGGGAGTGCTTAGGTGAGATCAGTGATGAAAAGTGAGAAAACCAATGTTAACAGAACTGCATTCTGGGATACTCCTGTGTTCAAGGAGCCTCGGTATGAGAAAATGTTCTTTGACTAGACTAGGAATTATCACTGTTGAAGGTAACAATGGAACCATAATACTGTTTGAGATACAAGGCAAAAAGAAGACATACACAGTGACACGCATTTTCTTAATGATGTGCACAGGCCAATAAGCCAGATGCTACTAACTATAGACATGTTCTTTTCCTTATTTGTGCTAATCAGTGCAGCATAAGTAAAAGAATCCAGCTATGCTTGGTAACCCTCAACTTACAAGAACTATCCCGGGGGTGGCTACCAAATAAGATTTAAGCAAAAGGGCAAAAAATGTACGTCAGCAGATTCATGAAGGACCCAAACTGAGATACTCTGGCAAAACAGAAAAATGCTATGCAAAAACATTTGCAAACCATCAAGGAAGCTGGTGGGCAGAATCAAATTTCAGTAGAGGCCAGCAAGGTCAAGGACACCCGCAAGGCATTCTTTAGCTATGTCCACAACAACAAAGATAATACTCAATTGTGTGCAGAGCTCATTGTTAATGGAGCCACCTATACTGAGCTAGAAGATATAGCAAACCTACTGGCTGACAAATTCAGCTCCAAAATTACCCCTCTCTCCCCCTCAACCTTCACTCAGGAAATACTATCAAATATAACTTTCCCTACTATTACTAGGGAACAGGCCTCTCTAAAGCCAAGAACACTGCATCAGTGGGCCTAGCCAATATCCCAGGATGCCTTATTTCATTTCTCCAAGTCTGTTGGATTTCTAATGCCATGATGGGATGGACCCCATTCCTAAGTCAAAGTATGATTAAAGTTAGCCAGAAGTGCTCTTTGCAGCACCTGCAATGTGCCCAGTAATGTTTCCTTCTGCCATTCATTTGGAGTTACATGTATCAGTAAAAGATCTAAGCATGATTGTAAATTCTTTTTTATAAGACCCATTGCTCCTACTACTATTAGAACTGTCTGTGTATCCTTCTTTCACACCGCCCTCATTTCTGCCTGAAAATCAAATTCTGGTATTTTATGACTTTGTATCCCTCTGTATGTAAGATACTATAGTCACTGGGTGTAGCAATTTCAATGATCAAAGCAATGGTTTTCTCGCTTCTAGTTTTTGAACTGTTGGTAATAGGTGAGCCCATGTGATATAAACTTACTCATTTTCTATAATACGTTTTGGCTTATGTTTCCAATGTTTTTCAGCTACTTCAATATTATAATGTTTGCACAGTCGCCAGTGCAACAGTCTTGCCACATTATTATGCCTTTCAGTATGCAGTCCTTCTCCCATGAGTATATCAAAACCAACAATAAGATGTGTGAATGTTTCCAATTCTGTTTTACAAAACCACATTTGTCTGTTTCTCCCGCATGTTCAATTGACTTTGTAAACCAACATGTACATAGCCCACTATCTTGGGCCGCCAATATTAATCTTTCATCTTTTGATTAAAATCACCTCTCCTTAATCATTCGTGTGTTCGATCCAGATCAACATAAGTTTATTCCAAGAGATTTCTGTACTTACAATATTTATGCATTTTCACATTTCTTGCCATCTCAGCTGATCCTTCACCTTATATTCTTTCTTGTGTTTTTCAGCACATTCAGGCTCTGCCTGATTTTTATCTACTTCTGGTTTGATTTCCATTCCCTCTTGACACCAATATGCTTCTGCTAAACTAAGCAGGGAGGTCATCTTAGACTTATTTGCCTCATGTTTTAAAACTTTCACTATGTTTGGGTCTTGTGACGTCAGCAGATTTGTATACAGTCCTACAATTGCAGATCTATACATGTAATCAGTTTTGAGGAGGCCCATACCTCCTTCAGAGTGGGCAATATATAGCCTTGGTATACACTGATTTATATAAATCATCTGATAAGCATGAAGCATCTTTCTTGTTTTCCTGTCCAACTAATCCAACACCTTTTGGGGCCAGTGAGTTACTCCAAAACCATAAGTTAGGAGAGGAAAAGTAAATTGGTTTACAGCTTGGATTTTGTTCCTACATGTCAGTGCTATTTTTTTAGTTTTCTAAATTATTCCTTACTAAGTTTTATTCGCATTTGTTCATGTTTTATTGCTGCACCTTCATCAAATCCAAAATATTTATACATGCCGTCTTGCTCAAGTTCTTTTACATTACATTCCTGTCCCAGGCTGATGTTTTCTAGGTGTTGTAGATTTCCTGCTTCAAAGGTTGCTTTTGTACATTTATCAAGACCAAATGTCATTCTTATATCATCTGAAAAAGTTTTAACCACTTGCAGTTGTGATTTCAGTTCCTCATCTGATAAACTATAGTTTTACATCATCCACAGAAAGAAGATGAGAAGCCTTTACTCTATTTTCGGGGAGCCAAATTATAACCATGACCTAATCTGTTAAGCAGATGGCTTAATGGGTTAATAGCAACACAAAAGACCAGTGGTGGCAAGGAGTCACTCTGGAATATCCCCCTTTGAATTTTTACCCCTGGAATAATAATTTGTCCTTTAACATGGCTTAACTGTAGAATGGTTTGCCACTGTTTCATGGTTGCTGTAATGTAATTGATCAGTGTAGAGTGTATCTTATGCACTTTTTTGAACTCTTTTATCTATGAATGTGGGATACTGTCAAATGCTTTTTTTTGTAGTCTACCCATGCTATACTTAGACTCTTCCCCTTTTTACAGTCCACCACTTTGACTTTATTTAACAGCAAATGATCACTTGTTCTTTATGACTTTCTTTTGTTACCTTTTTATTGCCATGATTGAGTTTTCTTCTAAATGACTATAAACTGTGTTGGCATTAATTAAATTGTATTTTTATATATCATCAGAAGGCTTGCAGGTTTGCTCTTAAGTAGGAGTATAGCTTTTCCTGTTGTTAACCAGGTTGGTGACCATTTGGGGTGTGCATATAAACAGTGCTTACTCATGGCTTAATCTTCATGTAAAGATGTTAGTATTTTTAGCCAGATGTTAGGTACTGCATCTTTGCCTGGGGTTTTCCATTTAGACACTTTTCTTGACTTTGTTTCAATCTCTCTGGCTGTTACTTCATCCAATTTCATATCCTGTACCTTTAAACTTCATATTCTTTCTTTTACTTCTTCTATTCATTTTAGCAACTGTGTTGTGTTACACAGGATCTTCATAGATATTTCTCCAAAATGTATCTATTTCATCTTTTTTTGGGGGGTGTTTCAATTCATTTTGTCTTGTTTCCCAGTTCTCTATAAAACTTTTTGGGGTCATCAATAAATTGCTTATTTTGACATTTACACATAAAGCTTTACCACTGAAAATGTTAACTTACACACGACTCATGATCAACAACAATGCATATCTTACCCCCTCAGTACTACACAAATTTAACTCTTCTAATTCATCAGACTGTCCATATTGTAGATTATAGGAAGCAGATCTAACTCATATGTTTTGGAGCTGCAAATCCGTATTTAAACTATGGAACCCATTAAAAATCCAACTACAAAAGCAAGGCTATGAAAAAACAATTCTTACATGAGAATACACACTACTTCACATTCCTCCCCCAGGAATATCCCAGAATCAAGCAACCATACATATCATATTATTCCTATTAATGAAACTATACATAGCATCCAAATGGGGAGACAGGATGAATATCAATTGGGCCAAATTCAAAAAGATGGCAATCAAACACATGCTAGCTCATAAATAGGTAATTGATGCAAAAAATAACAGTGTTAAGAAACTAAAAATATGGGAACAGATATTTAACATACTGCTAGCTTAATCCACCCATATTATCATAAAGACACAGGCATTTATGTGCAAAGATATACCTTCAACACACATTTTGATACATAATGACAAGATTTCTCCATAACAGGATAAGCTCGATAAATGGATGTAATAAAATAATTGGCACTTTTGTACAGCTGTAAATACAGATGTTCTATGTTGATGTATAGATACTGTTCACCGTTAATTCTGTACCCAGTGTATTAGTACTTTGTTGTTGTTGTTTGGTTTTTGTTTGTTCTAGACATTGAAAAATTCAAAATAAAAAATTTGGGGAAAAAAATAAATTGCTTATTTTGTACGTTTCCTTTATATTTTTCTGCATATCGTCTAGCTTTTCTGCCTGTCCTGATATTTTTAGTTTATTATTTGTGATAATGCTAGATAGATCCCCAATCTCTTCTAATACTGCATATTGCTTTAATCATGTCTATCTTTCTCAGTATTTCCGTTGATCTGCTCCCTCTTCTATACACTTCTAACAGTGAGACTTCTTGTCTTAATCGCTTTAATGTTTTCTCTATTTGATACTTCCTTGATGGCATTTGATTTCTCCCCTTTCTTTCCCTTTCTGCCCTGTGTTTTTCTGGTAAGACTTTATCTATTATTAATTTAAATGCACAGTAATATATCCTACTTACTTCTGTTATATAGCATGAATTTATGTGAACAGTCCTAATTTCTATGTTCATTTGTTTTATCAGAGTTCTAAATTTCTGGGCTTTATTGACTTTCTCCAGTCTAGTTCTTTCATTGATGTTAATATTTCCAGCCTTCTCTATTAAGTTAAGCAGCTCTTCTCTTAGATAACTTCCTTCTAAACTGAGAGCAAATGTTTTATTCTCTGTTTTCTGTGGGCATTCTACAAGAAGTTCCAGAGCATCTTCCTGTGCCACATTCTTTTCAGGTTCATCCTTTGTCAACTGTTGCTCTTTCATATGGGAACTCACTGGCCTATCACTCCACAACACCGAATGGGACAGAATTTACACAGTTGCCTGTTCCTTCCCTTGCTGTGCAATTCCAACTGAACTGGATTCCTATGGAAGGCTCCAACGTATCTTCATATGGTAACTGATTAGATGTTTCCTGCTCCACTGGTTTCTCCTTAATTTGGGGATCCATTGCTCTAGCCTGCTGTGGTTTTACCAGAGTAAGATTTTCTTCACTTCATAGGTAATCCATGACCTCAATTTCTATTTCTTTAAACTCTCCATTACTAATCCTCTTTTCTACTTTTCCTCTTGTTTTCTTATTTTTTGTATTGTTAAATTTTTCATTTCTGCCTTTGCCTGTATTTCTCTTCAAATATCTTTAGTGCTGCTCTTTTCATATTGATTCATTTTGCTTTCTCCTTTGCATAAGTATAACACCATATTAAATCTCTTTTTCCCATCTGATCAGATAAACATGTCTTGCTGCAATAAACAGTGCTGAAACAAGTAAAATATAACAAAATATTTTCTATGTAACTAACTTGATGTGTAATCTTTGTAATTATTGTGTAATTGTTGTAATTATTAACTATTGGAGCTTTTCTCCATGGGCCTCCACTGAAAATGGACATATATCCAGTCGGACTATCCCGGTAAACAAATGTAAAATAAATAAAAAATAAATAAAATAAATAAAATAAAATATATCCACAAAAAGAATTCAGCACTGAAACATGGCCAAAAGACAATAAACAATACTTAAAAAAGAGCAACGTATATATTTATTAAGGTAAGTGCTTTTGCAAATACAACTGCATCATCAATTAACATCAGAATACAGAACATATAAATATTAAAATCACTTCAGTAAAATTTTTAAAATAACCGATCAGGATGTTGAACATATCAATTAATTACCAAGCAACCCTAATAGAACTGATTGCACTCATCATTTACACACAATTCACTTCGGCCTTAGCCTGCATTGCTTTAACACAAGCTTCAAAGAAAAATGATCATTAGCCCCTTGCCTGCGTGTGATCTTAGCCTTAAATTTTTTTTCCCTATGTCCATATTTCTTCTTCAGATGTCTCCTTCTCCTCCTGTTTCTCTTTAATTGGGGAACTTGTTGTTCCATCATGCTATGATATAAACTGTGTTAAACTTTCTACACAAAATCCTTCACTTTACAGGTATTCCATAACTTCAGTTTCTACTTTTTAACTTCTTCTTTACTCATCTTTAGTTTATGTTGATCGCCTTGTATTGTGAAATTTCCATGTATGGATGCCTTTGCCTATATTTCTCTTCGAATATCTTTGGGATGGCCTTTTTTGTGTTGATTAAATTGGCTTTTTACTTTGCATAAATATTGCAGAATATCAGATCTCTTTTTCTTCCCCATGTCCATATTTCTTTTTTATACCTTTCAAAAATCTCTAGATTTTGTTCTTTATATTTTCTCACTTCCTCATTCACTTCATTTTGCAAATGGCCCAAGGTTTCTTGGTTTATGTAATACTTTTCATAAATCTGTTGTATTAATGAGCACACATTTTTATTTGAAGCTTCTGACAGTTTTTCTTGTGCAACTATTTATCCTTTCCTCTAATTTCTCCCTTTATCTTTTTGTATATCTTCTGTCTGGAAATTCTGGGCTTCTTGCATAATAGTCCATGCAACCATCTTTATGGTTCTTTTTTGGCTTATCAGTTTTTGTGATTTTTGTGGACTACTACTTCATTCTACAACAGGGTCCATCCTCACTCTGAGCCTGGCCTAGCCCCATTGTAGGAATGTTTCTGTCTCTTGAGGATTCTACGCTGTCATTTTTTCCAGTGCTGGCACCAGTGCTCCTACCAAGATTGGGCACTTTTTTATCCTGGGTCTTGTGCACCGAGCTATCTTTTTTATTTTTAACCTACTTCTGTCCATGATATATGCTATATAAAATACGATCTATAGATCAATGTTATCTGTGTGAGATTTTGTGAAAAACAGGGTCCACCTCATGAAGCTACTCACCAAGACTTGAGGATGAACTCAATTCCAGCTATACTACTCTCCTTTGCTCTCTGGAATTGCTATTTAACTGTAGCATCCAAACAGGCTTTGTGCCTCACGAATGGAGAACAGCAACAGTAATGCCTCCGCACAAATGTGGGCCATATACAAACCAGAGCCATAAGTGTCGCTAATCTTATATACAAAGCTATGGAAAGAAATGTTACGGAAATGATCAATAATGACATAGGAAACCTCCAGACACTGGACCCAACCCAGTTTACTTTCGTCAAGGGCAGATCATTCCTACTCAGCCTGGTGGCCTTCTTTAAGAAGGTCACCAAAGCAGTGGATGAGGTCAAAACAGTTCACACTGCTTACACTGACCTGGCCAAGGCATTTGCCACAATACCACACAAAGACTTTGCTGAAAAACTCAAGAGGTGAGGTATAAGCCCTTATGTCACCAGGTAAATAGGCAGGTGGCTCACAAACAAAACCCAGGAAGTTAGAATTGGAGAGTCCACCTCTACAAAGAGATCATTCACAAGTGGAGTCCTTCATGGATCGGTCTTGCGACCATTCCTTTTTGACATTTACTTCCCTGAAATCACAGCTAATGTCAATGACATCTGGCTGACTAAATTTGCAGATTATTACAAATTAGGAGATGTCATTGAATCCCCCACCAACACTCCCTTTTGGCATTTACTTCTCTGAAATCAAGGCCAATGTCAATGACATCTGGCTGATGAAATTTGCAGATGATTGCAAATTAGGAGCAGTCATAGAATCCCCCACCAACACAAATGTTCTCCAGGAAGGGCAGAAACAGACAAATAACCGGTGTCAGAGCCATGGATTAAAACTAAATGCCAAGAAATGCACAATGATATATTTCTGGAAATCATCCACCCTAGTAGCTATCATATTGACAGCACAGCCCTAAGAGCTGACCCAGTGGTCAGGGACTTGGGGACACACAAAGAAGAGCAATCTAACCTTTGACCATCATGTGTCTACAGTAGTGAGAAATCATTCCGTGTTCTGCAACTTATAAACAAATGTATAGCATCCAGATCCAAGGAAGTCACTGTTCCACTGTAATGTATAAAGGCAGCCTGTAAACGGTTCATGTCCCAGGCCCCTGCTTGTAAATTTTTCATCTTCCAAGCCCCTGCTTACACTTATCAAGGGTACGAGAACTTGTCACAGATTTGGGATGCAAGGCTGGGCTTAAAAAGACCCTAGTGGCCGTTAGCCTAGTAAACATCTATTAACCTATAAGAAAAGCTCCTTTTAAACATTACAAACCTATATGATTTGAAACATTGTAATAAAGAGAGATTCTATTAAAATATACAAAACAGTAGCAGAGTATAGAATATTTCCTTTATTTATTCTTTGTTGACCAGGTTCATAATGATAGGCTAGTGGCCTGTTTTCAGAGCAAACCCAAGGTGATATTTACACTACTAAGATAAACACTGCCCCAGGGCATCAGGGAACTTCCTGTGCTCTTTTTGATAGGTGCTATAGGATCTCTCATATTCACCTGAGCTACTATAAGTCAGGCAGATGATAACTCAGTTTAACATCTCATCCAAAATATAGAGTCCAGTACGTCCTAAAGCTGCACCACAGTGTCAATATTCCAATCACACAGGAATAAAACCCACTGCCTTCTGGTATTCCAGTACCAAAAGCAAGCATGCGACCTGTTGAGCTACTGACAAAATATATGTGTTAAAGACATTAATGTCCATAAAGAAAAGATAATGCATACTGAAAATGACACTACTTTGTTATGTAACACACAGATTACAGGCAATGGTAATATTTTTCTACCAGAAAACCTCAGTCTTCATAAAGGTATCCTGTTTCCAAAACAGAATGCAGAAAAAAAGGAGTCTATATCACTTCATTGAGCCATCACTTCAATGAACAGCATCTCATCAAAAATGCTGTTCATGGAATTCCCCTCATGTGGGGGAGCTGCAACCCCCACACCACCCACTAATTATAGGGTCTATATCAGAACATCGAAGTTTTAAAACTTCAAATGTTCTAATATCGACCCGTTTTGAGCAAACGCTTAAAATAGCGAAGCTGCAGAACACTGAATTCTTTCCTAGGGAAAGAATTCGGTTGGCCGGTTTTGTGGCTTTGCTATTTTCAGCGCTTTGGTGGAAATCTATTGGTCGGGTCCAGGTAAGTGTGCGATTGTGTGGTTGTTAGGATTAGGGCGCAGGTTAGGTGAGTTAGGGTTAGAGTGCGGGTTAGGTGCGTTAGGGTTAGGGTGTGGGTTAGGTGAATTAGGGTTAGGGGCAGGTTAAGTGAGTTAGGGTTAGGGCGTGGGTTAGGTGAGTGTGTGATAGAGATGGACCGTAGGGTTAGGGTTTGGGTTAAGGTAAGTGGATAGATAGTAGTGTATGTATAGTTTAGTGTAGGGTTAGTGGTAGGATTATAAGTGTATGTGTGTATATTGATGTTTCTTAGGTGTGCTTGTGTTGTGTGTATGCATTTCTGAATAGCAAATTTTTTCCCAAGGAAAATATTTGCTGTTCTGAATGTTCGATATTATGTGGTTTAGATATCTTAGGTTCGATGAAATAGCGTTCGCTATTTTCATCTTTTGATAACATGATATAAACTCCTAATTTTATATATATATATATATATATATATATATATATATATATATATATATATATATATATATATATATATATATATATATATATATATATATATATATATATATATATATCATCTCCGAGATCACACTACAGTTGGTAAAGGGCAAATTTCAAGATCCACAGTGTACAGCGATCTCAGTATGAACAGTTCAACAAACAGCATGTTTGATTGTAATTGCATTGAAAATACTTTTTTTTTTTTTAATTGATTTTTCAATGAACTGATAGGGACCCAAAAAAAAAGAGGTGAGGTGCAGGTGCAAAGGAAGAAATGAAAACTGAACATGGAAGGACTGAATAATATTACTGTTATAAAATGAAGAAGAAAGACAGAAGCTGACAACATGGCTGAAGATGTAGAACTAGAAAGCCAGCTGTATGAGAATTGTATCCTAGCAAATGTAATACGCAATGAAAAGAATGAGATTAAAAAGACTGATGGTGATGAAGATCATTTTTTTGTGACAATTGCTAGGCAGATATTACTGTATTAGAAACCGAAGGTTCTTCTTATCTGCTCAGAAAAGATATTCTTGCAATTAGAGATTAAATTATTAGAGACTGATAACATTTGCAGAGAAGATAATAAACATTGAATAGTGTTATGCTTGCCAGGTGCAAAAATAGAGGATGTGAGTAAGGCCTTAGATTTCCTAAAGATACTGTATGCCAGTATGAATCTGTTTTTATTTATGTTGGCACAGATAATCTGATCCACAAGAACTCTGGTTAGTAGGGATCTTATAGCCCTCTTAGATAGCATAGCTTGTAGAGATGTTAAGATGTATTTTTTTACAAATCACATATAGAATGGAGAACCTGGTCACCTTGAATGAAAGACTTTTTGTGTAAATAGCTACATGAAAAAATATCAAGTTTTAAAAAATGATAATGTGTAGAGCATCCAAGTTTAATTTTGGGGTCATGCGTTTAGACGGGATGGCGTGCATTGGCAAGCCCAGGGAAGAGAATCTTTGCAGCAGATATTTTACAATATTTGATAAACATATGACAGGATTTTTGACAGGTTGAAAATGTAATAGTTCACAGACAGCAAAATTTGATGCACCTCTGATGATTTTTAATGCTAGAAGCATTGATAATAAAGTATTTTTATTGGAAAATGTGTTACGTTCCCACAAGATTGATGTTGTTATTGTTTATAAAACATGGTTATAGAACAATGACTGGAAACCAATTCTGTCAGGGTATAAATGTTTTTACTGTAACAGACATTCTAACAAAAAATCGGGTGGAGGTGTTATGATAGGGATTAAAGATAGCTATGAGACCTTTGATTATCACATGTTCAGTGATAACACCAACACTATGGACTGTGTAACTGTGACAATAACGACAACCCTGGAGCACATAACAATTGTTGGAGTGTATAGACTACCAAAGTCAAGTGCTGCTGACCTAGAAGAATTCATACATTTCTTGCATGAAACACAGAAGGAAAGAATAAAAGTGGATGGAGACTTAAATTTACCAGAAACAAACTGGAAAATATTGATTTAACATTAGTAAGGAAATTCATGAGCAACATTTGCTTCAGATAGTACAAAAAAAAAAAAAACTACCAGGGAACTGAACATACTCAAACATTGTTTGTGTCCTTGAAGAACTTACTGTTACTTCATGTCAGGTTTTGCCATCGTCAATGTGCAGTGATCATGTGATTATAAAGATTAATTTGTTGCAAGATAATTTTTCCAAACTGAAATATAAACCAATGCACAGAAGATTAATAACAGATTATATGGAAGCAAGACAGTCACTATATAAAATTAATTGGAGTGATGCATTCAGTAGAAAAATAGCAGACGGAATGTAGAAAGATTTGAAAGAGAAATTTTTGAGGCAAAAAATGAAAAAAAAACAATTAAAATCAGGATCTAGGCACACAACTTCAGGAGAATATATTTCCATAAGAACAAGATACTCAATTAAAGTGAGAGACAAAAATATAAGAAATGCAAAAGTGATTGAACTACAACTTTGAAAACTGAAATAAGCAAGTTGGACAGACAAATTAAACATAGTGTGAGACAAGA
The DNA here is from genome assembly GCF_019279795.1 of Protopterus annectens. Taxonomy (NCBI): domain Eukaryota; kingdom Metazoa; phylum Chordata; order Ceratodontiformes; family Protopteridae; genus Protopterus; species Protopterus annectens. The sequence goes on from NC_056732.1 coordinate 1,638,670,617, forward strand.
TCAAGAAAATCTTTTTGTAAATTTATATAAAGATATTGAGCATAGGTTTATAGGGTCATACTAGGCTAACTGCCCTAGGGCATTTATAAGCCTAGCCAGAGTGTGTTTGGCTTTCACCACCTATTTTAAATTAATTTTGCTATGCCTTTTTTTGAGGTTAGTATACTGTGCCTCTGTCTAACAGTGACACAAAATTGATAGCCGGGGTAAACCTACGATCTCCCATCCACTCATCAAGATTCCTCTTGAAGAGAGTCAATGTGGGACTCTGCCTAACCTAGACTGGGATTTTATTCCAGAGTGAAGGGAGCCTCTGGGTTATGAATCTGTCCCTCCAGCATGTCCTATTTATTTCAGTGCTGAGGTTCAAGTCTCTCGGCGCGTAGCTCGATGGGATTTGGATTTTTGAGGTGCAGCATGTCCATTAATTCTGGGTTGGACATGGCTTTATACGTCAGGCACAGATCGCCTCTGAGCAGGCGGTATGCCACTGAGTAGAGCTGGAGTTTCTTTTACCGGGCAGCATATGGCATCTGTTTGAGCCCTTTGATCCTCTTGGTGAGGTACTTTTGGGGTCTTTCCAGTTGCTGCAGGTGTCTGGTAAGGTACATCCCAAAGGGCATTGTACTCAATTATGGGTCTGATGAGGCAAGAGTAAAGAGGTACGATGTCGTACCCTGATCAAGATGTGAATCCCTTCATGATTAGGTGGGCTATATAAAATGTTTTTCTAACCACTTTGGCCACGTGGTTGTCAAATGAGAGATTGCTATCAACTTGGGTCCCCAGGTCCCTAATGACTTCTTCTGTACTTAATGGATTACCACCTATGTGGTAATTTGTGGGCACTGTTTTTGCCAAAGGGGATGACTATACACTTTTTGGCGTTTAGCTTGAGGCCATGGCTCTGGCACCAGTTGTCTGTTTCTATGAGGCCCTTTTGGAGAATGCTTGTGTCGGCTGGAGAGTTGATTATGGCGCCCAGTTTGCAGTCATCTGAGAACTTGGTCAGCCACAGTCCTTCCGCGTTGGCCTGTACCGCCGAGATATATATACCGAACAAGAGAGATCCCAGGACTGAACCTTGTGGGATGCCACTTGTAACTGGCTTGGAGTCTGACATGGCTCCAGCAATTCTAACCATGTGGGTTCTGTCCATGAGCCAGCTTGCAACCCATCTAGTGACATAGGGGTTTATATTTAAGCTGGTGAGCTTATCTATAATGCCCGAGTGGGGTATTGTATCGAAGGCTTTTGCGAGGTCCAGGTAGGCTGTGTGGACCACCTTCCCCTCGTCAATGGCCTTGGTGACTGTTTCAAAGAAATCGACCAGGTTTAAGAGGCAGGATCTGCCCTTAACAAAGCCAAACTGGGTAGGATCCAGTGTCTGTAGGTCCCCAATATCTTTATTTATGAGGTCCATGATGATCCTTTCCATAGCTTTGCAGACCAAGCTAGTCAGTCTTATGGGGCGATAGTTTCCAGGATCCGTTGAGGCACCACCTTTGTGGAGAGGGACCACTGTTGCTGTACGCTACTCTTTGGGTACATATCCTGTAGTAAGGCTAAGATTGAACAGTAGTTTTATGTTTGGGTTTAGCTCTTCTTGGAGTTCATGTAGGACGCAGCCCGGGACACCATCTGGTCCCATTGATGCTGTGTTTTTTGCTTTGGAGGATTCCGCCTCAGTTTTGAGGCGTGTGAAATTTGCTTTAGAGAAGTTTTTCACTGTGGTTTTCTGGGCAGGGGGTGGGGTCGGGATGTGAATATCCAGTGAGATTAGTTTATGGTCTGATCTTACCAGTGAGGGATATACTTCTGGTCTGGAGCATAGTGTCCCCATGTTGGTGATGATCAGGTCCAGTATGTTTTCCCCTCTTGTAGGAGTGGTAACAAGTTGTTCCATAGCATTTGAGTTTATAAATTCTAGGAACCTTTGGGCTAGGGTGTTGGAGCTAGAGTAATGCTCCCAGTCTATGTTTGGGTAGTTGAAGTCGCCCAATATAATGGTGTTTGGAGAGACCTTCATCACTTCCACCAGACCTGCATCACTTCCACCAAAGAGCAGAATACCCTGAGATAGTGGGTGCTATAGACTGCATGCACATACACATCAAAGTACCACCCAGTGAGCAGGGTAGGGTCTACATAAACCACAAGGACTTCCCCCCTATATCAACTGCCAGGTCATGTGCGATGCCCAGAGCATTATAATGAATGTGTGAGCATAATAGGAAACAATTTCATAGATATATAAGATGTGGTAGGAGTAAAGGCAGATTATAGATATATTTACAAAACGTGATGCAAAGCAGTTTAACACCACAAAGGGAGTGATAAATTGCCCTAGTGGCATCAGGAAATGTCAGGCCCAGGACTCAGCAAGCTCTGCACAGTGTGCAGGAATAGTGCAAAGGCTGCTGCACACAATATGGCCAACGAGTGATCCAGGAATGAGCTCTCGGGATGTGCATGAGCGCTCCTACACTATTCATGCATGGACACAGTTCCATTACCCCATTTTCAGGTGAAAACCATGCAATAAGGTGAATTAGTGATCCAAGAAGCAGGCAAGTGTCTGTGCAGGAATAGTGCAACCTGCAGAAATATATTCGGCTACTAACCAAATACATTTTTGCAAATTACAAAACGGAGGCATGACAGCTCCAAAGAAAGCATGTAGTCAATGTAGTAGGCAAGCCAATGGTGAAATATATGGCCATTGGCATGGTAAATAGTTGCAAAATTATAAAAAAATAACTTTTTATTTTGGCTGATTTCGGCCGTTTAAGCATAGGGCAGCAGTGCGCAAATGAGATTGGACCAAAAATAAGAAAAAAGTTGGAAATAAGCTTTTAAACTAAAATCAGCATTCTGTCATAATAGTTAATGGCATGCATAAGATAACAATATCATGGAATTAAGGGGGAAGGCTTAGTGTCAGTTTTGTAAACATGCATTATCAGTCAGTTTTATGCAAATGAGGGGATTGATACTGAATCACAGATTTCCCCTCACTGCTAGCTTGCACCCAACCGTGTAGGTACAGCAACACCATGGTATAAACATAACAGGTAGATGACCTCATAAGGGGGAGGGTCATGCATGTTGTAAGCTTATTAGAGCTCTGTGGCCCGTGTTTGCCCTTAGCTAAGCACAGCTAAGAAAGGGGTGTGTGCTTGAGGCTGCCTAGCAGTGTTTACATTGCCTAAATGGGTGTGCACACCACGCACCAGGTTTTAAACAAACAAAAAAAAACAGGAAATAGCAGCTCTGTTCACATCTGAGCACTGGGTATGCGCGGCGTGCCTTGGGGCTTAAACGGGAAGGCAATGAGAAGGCAAAGCAGCAGTAGGATGGCAAACAAGGAGAATTTGCATAGATTTCAGGTGAAATATATCAGAATCAGCCATTTACACAGGCAGAAGCCCAGCCCAGCCCAGCACACTACTATAAACTATGAAAACACCTTTCACTCTGGTTTTTCCCACAAACTCTACACCACCAGTGTACACAGACGGGGAAATTTTATCTGACAAAACTAACAAAATGATAGGGGCTGTTGTTGCTCTCATACATCAATATGTGGAAGAAGCTGATGGTGGTGAGGATGAGAATGCTGATGACCAACCCACAGTGAGGAGAAGGAGAATAGTGCACAGACCCATGGTAACCTACCAGGGGCTACATGAGCTGGAGATAGTGAACTGCTATAGGGTGGACAGGGACATCCTACAGAAAATTGTTGAGCTGTGCCAGCCACGCCTCACACACAGAACTAACAGAAGGGAACCCATCCCAGTGGATACCAAGGTATGTGTAGGCTTAAGAATACTAGCCACAGGTACCTTCCAAAGGCCAACTGGGGATAACATGGGGATCTCATAGGCATCAGCATCCAGGGTACTCCACTAGTTCCTGGATGCCATGTCAGCACATGCCGGTGAGCACATATATTTCCTCAACACCCGTGAGGCGTTGACCAGCAATATGCATCACTTCCACCAAAGAGCAGAATACCCTGAAATAGTGGGTGCTATAGACTGCATGCACATACACATCAAAGCACCACCCAGTGAGCAGGGTAGGGTCTACATAAACCACAAGGGCTTCACTCTATATCAACTGCCAGGTCATGTGTGATGCCCAGAGCATTATAATGAATGTGTGTGCTGGCAGCCCTGGAAGAAATCATGACTCCCACATCTGGCATATGGCACAGCTGTACCAGAAATTTGCCAATGGGGACATCCCATATGGCCTCCTAGTGGGGGATGCTGGTTATGCACTGGAGCCATGGCTGATGACACCCATCAGAAATGACATACACCCAAACAAGAACTCCATAATGAGGCACACTCACAAACCAAAATCATAATACAGCATGTGTTTGGGATGCTCAAGTCATGGTTCCGGTGCCCGGACATATCTGAGGAGCCTTGCAGTACTCTCCAGCTACATGTACACAAATTTTTATTGTATGTGCCATGTTACACAATATGATCCTGAGGAACAGCAGCTGCAGCTGTTTCCACAGGATCATATTGTGTAGCATGGCACATACAGAATATGATCCTGTGGAAACAGCTGCAGCTGGAACAGCACGGGGCAGGGCCACACAGCCCCCCACCATTGCGAAGGCCAGCACAGGTACAGACTGACTCAGATGAGGAACAACCTGAGCCTGCACATATAGGCAGAAGGAGGCGTGCCCAGTATGCTCAGGCTTTGGCAAAGAGGAAACGCATAGCACATACACTGACATGGTAGGAACCCAGGGAATGACACCTTTCTCTGACTCACACATACAGTAAAAGGGATACCAAACATGACACTATCTGTTCTTTACCATGTATAGGGAGTGTACTATCTACATCCAACATAGTCACCCTGCAGCACAATCCTCAATACACAGCCACAAGGTAAGTCACTCTTCCTATTAATTGTTGAATGGAGTAGTATGTTCTCCTAGTTGTATCTATGGTATGGATGTGAGCATGAAAGGGAATCGGGTGGCTGAATGGGATGGCAGCAGATAGTGGACACCTATTTAGGCAGCATGAAATCCATAACAAATACTGGTGTCAACAAAGTAGGCAGTACTAGACAAGGTGACAAATCCCACTGCAGTACATGTGGTGGACAAAATATGTGTCCATAGGACACACACACATGCATGTCAGTGAGGTTCCCATACCCAACAACAGCCTCAGCCAGCAGGGCAGGTGTAGATGACCATAAATAAAGGCTGTGCTAAGGGCTCCAATTAATGGCAATGGAGGACAGCCCCCCTCCAGACCAACACAGACTACAACAGGTCTGGCAGTTGCATGTTATTTGTGAAGGGTAAGAAATCTGAAACTGAAATATAGATCAATTAAACTTAAGATCTGTACTCTACTGATATGCCTCTAGTCTGCATGATAAGTCAGAATACAAAATGAAATAGAAGCCAACAGAGTACCTGAAATACCAGTACAGTCACAGTAAATGTTTACAGTTGTCAGTTGTGCCCCCCCAACAATCCTATGTAGAAATGCAGTAACGTGTACGTGTGAGTTTAATAACAGTGGAGCACAGATTACCTGAGCTGGCCCAATTTACAGGATAGATTGTTGCATGTGTACAATATGCAGGGCTCTGTGTTTTAGGTTGTTGTGTGTTGTATATTGTGTGGAAGTGGTCAGCATGTAAGCATGGAGAGTTGTGTCCTGGTGGCCTATGGCCTGTACTATCAATGACAGGACCATGTTCTGTCAACTGCAGTGCCAACCACAATGGATCCCAGCAAGACCCAATTCAGCAGTCATCCATACTCATTGTTCAGATGTCAATATCTGTCACCATCTGAAAGATGGACATGCCATGAATGTGGGCCCAGACATACACACAGTACACAGGTGGAAGTACCTGAGAAAGAGTACATAAAATGTAGCTGTCAACTGCACACATCTTTTGAATTGTACGTACAGGTTAGCAGCACATTAGTTGTCTGTGTAGTATGGAATACTGATGTAGTCTGGCCAATCACTAGCAGACCACAAAAGACACAGTTATGAAGTAATGAGGGAATGCCTATGTCCCCGCACAAGGCAGCATAAGGGGAATGTCCCAGGTATATCTGTGAGTCAGCTGCAAGAAGCCTCTGTATCACACATGCACTCAGCTCACCCCACCATCAGCCACAGGTTTATCACAGGTCATATTCCTGCTGTTGGGAATGAGTACAGTATGACCCCCACTTATGTATGTGAATACCCACAGAATTCAGCATGCTGAAGAGGTGTCCCTTGCAGGTGTGTCTCTAGCTGTAAGCAGCACCCTGCCAGCATCCAGAACAATGGATTAATATGGACAGGAACTATTGCCATTAACACCTCGCACACTTACCCTGTCACCCCAGGGGAATCCAGTTTCTCACAGCCTGGGACTGTAGGATTTACAAAATGCACTGGCCTGCTACAGATGGCCTGCATCACTATTAAATGCCCTACAGTCCTCTGTCAAAGGCCTGTGCCTCACCCGTACTGCCAATGTATGATAAATGGGGTCCCAACTAACAACATAACACAGTCCACAGAACACAAATGAAAGGCCATGTCGACAAATCCCAGTAGCATGCCCACCATGTCCTATTGCATGAACTGTGGACCAACCCCAAAATACCACTGGGATGAATGGACAACTATGGGGATACTTCTCAGATATCACTCACATAATGTTAGGAAGAGGATAGACTAACAGAGTGGGGGGGGTGTAGAAGCATGGACGCCATGGAGTGCGTGAAGTCTGTCTTTTGATGTGTGCCCATACTACCACTGCTTGCAAACCCAGTAATGGGTGACTACAAAGCTGCTCGTAAACCACAATGTGAAGGGGGACTGACGAGATATATGAGCCCTGTATCTGGGTAACCTGGGTGAATCTGTACAGCTGAGAGGTATGGCCACAGCAGGATATGGCCATTCTGTTATGTCAAAAGATGTACAAGCAGGGGATCCTCAGCCACCACAGTACCAAGGTGCTGGACCATTTACACAGACCCATCAGCAAGTGTCTGCAGTTACCCCTCTAGAATGGCATGAGTGTGCAAGAATATGTAAGCTGCAGGCCACAATACTGGACACAGCTTCATTCATCTTGTATTTCCCAGGAAATAACTGTGTGCAAATAAGTATATCTGTCAGTAGTTGATGACATAATACATCACAGTGTAAAACAGTACATATGTCTGAATATCTCTGCTAACACCAACCATGTAACACAAGCAGCACAGACACAATAGTCACAGTATCCCACTATCTTTCACCCACTGTGACTCCATATTGTCAACCTATCTACAGATATCCTGCAGAAACAGGCTGCAAGCTGTAGGCGTAAATCACAAAATCCTGCACTGCAGTACAACCTACCTGGAATGGGTTCATACACTCAATACAGAAGTTCATACTGGGCATGCAGAAGCCCGTGTCTGACAACAACAGTGGACTATACATATCTGTCAGTCACAGATGTCTGTGCACACAAACCACATTGCACACCATTCGTGCTTTGCACACCCATTGGATAAGAATACTCATACATATCTAAGGCCAACACACTATAATATGTCAAACATACACACACACAGATGTGGGGAAGAGAAAGAAAGACAGTGACAGAGAGACTGCCATCATGAGGCCTGTCCCACCCACCACACATCCAATTGACCAATATCACATGATGTGCCAATGTCAATCACTGTAGACATTTGCCTTTGGTAACCCTCAGCCCTATAGTGCCTGTGGTGCTCGTGATAACTGTGTAACATGATGGTACAAATCAGTATTTATCTGGCATATGTATACCCAGTCCTGTCAAATGTAAAGTTGTGTGTGACTGAGTGTTGTGTGTGTGTTTCCAGAGGAATAGTTTATGGTCCATTCACACACACCACACTGCACTTCCTGTAACCCATGTTAGCACTCATGCTACTGTCAGTCACCTTGAAATAACCCTCTGGGCAATTCTCAGTCCCATAATCTCTGTGGTGCTTGGGATAACTGTGTAATGCTATAGGGTAACACACCTAGTTAGGTAGGAGTTCTAATTCCAGGCATAGCAACTGTGAAACTGTGTGTGTGTGTGTGTGTGTGTGTGTGTGTGTGTGTGTGTGTGTGTGTGTGTGTGTGTGTGTGTGTGTGTGTGTGTGTGTGTGTGCAGAGATTAGTGATTTTGAGGCCATTCACAGTCACTAAACCTCCCATTGCCCTACTTTAGCAAGCCTGTTGATGTCAGTCACCTTGAAACACCCCTTTGGACAAGGGCCAGTTCTATAATCTCCATTTCATGTGTGATGACTGTGTAATGCTATAATGTAACAAACTAGTTAGGTAGGAGTTCTAATCCCAGACATGGCAACTGTGAAACTCTCTGTGCGTGTGTGTGTGTGTAGAGATTAATGTTTTTGAGGCCATTCACAGTCACTACACCTCCCATTGCCCTACTTTAACAAGCCTGCTGGTGTCAGTCACCTTTAAATACCCCTGTGGGCAAGGTCTATCCCTATAAGCTCTGTGGCATGTGCCATAAATGTGGAATAATATAGTAGCAGTAACTACAGAGGTATGGGTTTGAATCTCAGCTGTGGCAAGTGTTTGTGTGTGTACCACAAAGTTTTTGGCCCAATTTAAACCCAGTACACATCTCAGAGCCTGCCTTTAGTAGTCCTGCAGATATCATCCACCTTAGAAGTACCTGTTGCCACCCCTAAACCATGTCAGGTCAGTGGTGCATGTGGTAAATGTGTAACCATAATGGTCCGTAAAGATTGTTAGATTGAGGTTTGAACCTCACCCCTGGCAAATATAAATGTGTGTTTAGGATAAATTTATTTTTATGATCTCTCACCCACTACATCACGCAATGTCAGTATTTACAAGGGCTGGTGACGTTCCTCACCTTAGAAGTACCTTGGGACAGCATCCATGCTATAAACTCTGTGGCGCGTGTGATAAATGTGGTGCACTGTAGTAGCAATACATAGTTAGGTAGAGGTTTGAATCTCAGTACTGGCAAGTATGTGTGTCTGTCATCAGTATCCTGTGTGGAGGTTGCTGTGATTGTGTAATAACAGGATGCTTTGTGATGTGGGTTTTGCTAAATTATTATATTGAGGACCTAGTATATGTCACAATGGCCACCTTTCAAGGACAACAGATGTCAAATACCAGAGAGGCTGGTTTAAACAATCCATAGCCCTACATGTGACATTATGGATTAGTGAACAATATAGGCAACCCTTGTACTGCTTAGAGAACACTCTCCACCCATATCTCATACACACTTGGCTAGTCAACAATCACTATATTGGTAGTTCCCTGCATATTGCCTCACAGATAGTAACCACAGTGTGATTGCAGTGGGCTAAATGCCTGTTGACCACAACAGTGTGACTGACATCAGAAAGTACTGTGATGTGTTACATCTCCTGACTGTGTGTTATCCAGCAAGTAAAAGGACATGGCACCCTGTTCCATCCCTACAGTAGGCAAATAAATGCTTTCAGTGGTCCTTTTGCTATGTTCCCCACTGGACGACTGCAACAACTGTAAAATCTGAAAATGTAACCCACAAAGAGAATACCATGCCTTATACACATGCCCTGTATGGATAGACACCATTAACTCCACTGAATACCTGTATCATGCTATCAATGCAGGTGCAAGCATGACCTCAGTTCCATAGCCAGGTCTCCCCAAATGAGGTCAGGAATGCTACATCAGAAGATAACAATCTGTACACACAACATGCCCCAGAGACCTCAAGTACACTTCCACATGTCAAAGAACATGCATGTGAGACATGTGCACAAACCAGACACTGTCCATGTTATAGGTTCATAGGCTGGTACTAGGCTATCGGCCCTAGGGCCTATACCAGCCTAGCCATAACAATTCCCTGGATATTTCTTCCCACATTATTTACTTCACTGGATCCCTGTCTAGCAGGGAGACTGACGTGATCCCGGGATAAATTGCCTATCTCCTATCCAATTGTCAGGTTTCCTTTTAAAAAGGGTCAAGAAGGCACTCTGCTTGACATGTACGGGCAGTCTATTCCAGAGTACGGAGAGTTTCTGGGTCGGGAACCTATCTCTCCAGCATGTTTTGTTCATTGTTATGACAAGGTTTCGATCCCTGGAGCGTGTGGCTCTGAGGGATTGGAATTTCTTTAACTGGAGCATGTCCAGCAGCTCAGGGTTTGACATGGCCTTGTATATTAAGCAGAGATTGCCTCTGAGTAGACGGCACAGAGCTGGAGTTTTTTTAGACAGTCAGCATAGGGCATTTGCTTTATGTGTGTGATTCTTTAGTGAGGTATTTATGCGGCCTTTCCAGCTGTTGCAGATGTCTTGTGAGGTACATACCAAACAGGACGTTGTACTCTATAATTGGTCTAATAAGGGATGAGTACAGTGGGACAATGACCTCCTTTTTTCTGGATGAAATTCCCTTAGTGATGAGGTGTGCCACATAGAAGGATTTCCTGACTGTTGTGGTGATATGGTTATCGAAGATGAGCCCACTGTCCATCTGTGTCCCTAAGCCTCTCATCACACTTTCAGTGTTGAGTGTACTGCCACCTATGTGGTAATTCATGAGTACATGTTTTTTCCCAAAGGGGATAACTATACATTTCTTGGCATTAAGCTTAAACCCATGGCTCTGTCACCAAGCATCTGTTTCTGCCAGGCCCTTTTGTAGAATATCCAAATCATATGGGGATTCAGTAATGGCTCCCAGTTTGCAGTCATCTGCAAACTTTGTTAGCCAGAGTCTCTTAGTGCTGGCTTGTACTTCAGAGAAGTAAATGTCAAACAAGAGCAGTCCCAGGACTGAACCCTGAGGTACTCCATTTGTCACTTGTCTGGAGCTGGATTTGGAGTCGGCTACTTTTACAGTCTGGGTTCTGTCAGTAAGCCAGTTGTCAACCCATCGAGTGATCTAGGGATTTATGCCCAGCTTAGTAAGTTTATCAATAATTCCAGAGTGGGGGATGGTGTTGAAGGCCTTGGCAAGGTAGGCTGTGTGGATCACCTAACCCTCATACACAGCTCTGGAGACTGATTCAAAGAAGTCAATCAAGTTCAGTAGACAAGATCGGCCTTTCACGAACCCAAACTGGGTGGGGTCCAGTGTTTGAAAGTTGCCAATGTCTTTGTTTGTAAGTTCCATGATAATGCATTCCATGCCCTTGCAGATCCAGCTTGTCAGACTGATGGGACGGTAGTTCCCAGGATCCAAGGTGGATCTCCCCTTGTGGAGTGGGATAACTGTAGCTGTGCACCACTCAGGGGGCACGAAGCCTGAGGTGAGGCTATGATTAAACATGACACTTAGGTGAGGTGCCAGTTCATTTTGTAGTTCATGTAGTACACAGCCCAGGATGTCATCTGGTCCCATGGATGTTGTATTCTTAGCTTTGTAGAGTGCGGTTTCTACCTGTGTGTCCATGATTACTAGAATTTGGCAATCTTTTGGTATTGAGATGGGCCCTTTAGGGAGTGAGAGGGGGGTGAAGTTGGCATTAAATCAATCTGCCAGGATATTGGCAATATCCTTGGGATCAGTATATTTAATGCCATTCTCTTGTAGCTCAGAGCAGATCTGAGCATTGCCATTTAGGTTCTTGACATAGTTATAAAATGCCTTGTGGTTGTCTTTGTAATCTTTGGCAATTTTATTTTCATAACTAGCTTTGGAGGATTTTATGAGGCATCTCAGCTTCTTACTGAGGCTGGTAAGGGAGGTTTTTGCATCCTGGGATTTTCCTCTTTTCTGCAACCATTTCTTGGGACCACCAGATTGGCTTCCTTTTTTTTGAAGGAGAGCATCTTGGTTCTATTTGGGATGGCACAATTCAAGCACGAGTGGATGTGCTCATACAGTGCCTTAGTGTATGATTCAGCAGTCGAACTTTCAGCTCCTGTCTGCATGGGTGTCTTGAAGTTTTTCACTTCTGACTTGAGTAGCATGAAGTTTGCTTTGGAAAAGTTTTTTTTACAGAGGTTTCCTTACTGGAAGGTGGGGGGTGGGATGTGGATGTCAAGGGTAATTAGCTTATGGTCAGTCCTGACCAACTGATAGGGTGACCACTGGTGTGGCGCATCTATCTCCCATGTTGGTAATGACCAGGTCTAGGATATTGGAGCCCCTGGTGGGACAATGGATTAGTTGATCTAGGGCGTTGGAATTTATGAATTTCAGGAACCACTGGGAAAAGGTGTTGGTAGATGACTAGTTTCCCAGTTAATGGCAGGATAGTTGAAATCATCCAGTATTAGGGTGCTTGGTCGTATCTTAATATTGTCCAGTATGTGTAGAAATGGTATTCCCTTTGCCTAGCCTTATGGAATATAGATCACATACATGGGAAGCAGTGCACATCACTGGCCACCCACAATAGTAACCCAGATGAGTGGATGGTGAATGCAATACCCACCTGTGGGGACCACTCCAGGGACTGCACCCCTGAGCCACACTGGAGACCACTGTCATGTGGCCTGATGCCAATGTATTCCCTTTGCCTAGCCTTGGACAGCCTTCAGGCCCATTCACCTGCTACACACCTGTGAAGCAATGAACCTATGCATCTCAGTACTGGCAAGTGTGTGTGTGTGTGTGTGTGTGTGTGTGTGTGTGTGTGTGTGTGTGTGTGTGTGTGTGTGTGTGTGTGTGTGTGTGTGTGTGTGTGTGTGTGTGTGTGTGTGTGTGTGTGTGTGTGTGTGTGTGTGTGTGTGTGTGTGTGTGTGTGTGTGTGTGTGTGTGTGTGTGTGTGTGTGTGTGTGTGTGTGTGTGTGTGTGTCTTCATTGACACCTGCTTTTGTGGACATTCACACTTACTATACTTCCCTTATCCCTTCTTTAGCACTGCTGCTGATGTCACTCACCTTCAAAGATACCTTTGGACAACTGTCCAACATGTAAGGTCTGTAGTGTATGCAATAACTGTGTAACACTGTGATAACAATACATAGTCAGGTAGGAGTTTGAAACTTAGTACTGGTAAGAGTGTGTTTGTGTGTATGTCATCAGTATCCTGTGTTGGTGTTGGGGTGATTCTGTAATGACAGGATCCATTGCAGCGTGGGTTTGGCTACATCATTATACTGAGGACCTATATGTCCCATTGTCCACATTACAAGGCCAACAGTTTTCAAACACTGTAGAGGCTGTTATAGACAATCCTCAGCCATAAATGTGTACAGCCATGTGCAATTACTATGTGACAGTATGGATTAGTAAACAATACAGGCAACCGTTATAATACCCAGATACCACTGTCCACCCACGGATCATACACAAACATGCCTGGCTCTTACTCTCTTACTACCTTCCTTTCTTACTTTGTCTCTGTCTTTGTCTGTCTGTCTGTCTCTCTCTCCCTCTCGTGTGGATGTGGAAAGGTACATCTGTTTTGCATAGGCAGCAGCTTGAGTTTTGTAAGTAATGCTCATGATCAGCTGATGGCCTGTGCACGACTTGCAGTCTCCCACTTGCTAATTGCATGTGGAACATCTGTGGTACCATTCCTATAGCTAATTGCATGGAAACACACTCATTTAACTCAATACTTCATGTGGGTGTTGACCCTTCTCC